>NC_091226.1:834645-1134645 GCF_040958095.1 Procambarus clarkii
GGGGTTTGGGCAAAATGTGACCCACCACCGCTTGCAGTAATTGGCTTATTTTTGGTATAAAAAGTCGGAATTTCAAACTGCAAAAAGGGCAGAGAGCAAGAATTTGGGTCCAAAATATGGTTCATGTATCGAATTTGGGATGTTTGGGATATTTTGAAAACTGCAGGCGGGTTTGGGCAAAATGTGACCCACTGCCACTTTCAGTAATTGGCATATTTTGGTATAAAACCCGGAATTTCAAACTGCGAATAGGTGCAGAGAGCCAGCATTTGGGTCCAAAATATGGCTCAGGTATCGAATTTGGGATGTTTGGGATATTTTGAAACTGAAGGGGGTTTGGGCAAAACGTGATTAACCGCTGCTCCCAGTAATTGGCAGATTTTTGGTATAAAAAGTCAGAATTTCAAACTGCGAATAGGTACAGAGAGCCAGTTTTAAGTCCAAAATAGGGCTCAGGTATCGAATTTGGATGTTTGGGATATTTTGAAAACTGCTGGGGGGGTTTGGGCAAATGTGACCCACTGCCGCTTTCAGTAATTGGCTTATTTTTGGTATAAAAAGTCGGAATTTTAAACTGCAAATAGGTGCAGAGATCCAGAATTTGGGTCTAAAATATGGCTCAGGTATCGAATTTGGGATGTAGGGGATATTTTGAAACTGCAGGGGGTTTGGGCAAAATGTGACCCACTGCCGCTTTCAGTAATTGGCTTAATTTTTGTATAAAAAGTCGGAATTTCAAACTGCGAATAGTTGCAGAGAGGTAGAATTAGGGTCCAAAATATGTCTCAGGTATCGAATTTGGGAAGTTTGGGATATTTTGAGTACTACAGGGTGGTTTGGGCAAAATGTGACCCACTGCCGCTTTCAGTAATTGGCAGATTTTTGGTATAAAAAATAAGAATTTCAAATTGCGAATAGGTGCAGAGAGCCAGAATTTGGGTCCAAAATATGGCTCAGGTATCAAATTTAAATTGTTTGGGATATTTTGAAAACTGCAGGGGGGTTTGGGAAAATGTGACCCACCGCCGATTTCAGTAATTGGCAGATTTATGGAATAAAAATTCGGAATTTCAAACTGCGAATAGGTGCAGAGAGCCAGAATTTGGGTCAAAAATATGGCTCAGGTATCGAATTTGGATGTTTGGGATATTTTGAGAACTGCAGGGGGTTTGGGCAAAATGTGACCCACTGCCGCTTTCAGTAATTGGCAGATTTTTGGTATAAAAATTAGGAATTTCAAATTGCGAATAGGTGCAGAGAGCCAGAATTTGGGTCCAAAATATGGCTCAGGTATCGAATTTGGGATATTTGGAATATTTTGAAAACTGCAGGAGGGTTTGGGCTAAATGTGACCCATAGCCTCTCAGTAATTGGGAGATTTTTGGTATAAAAAGTCAGAATTTCAAACGGCGAATAGGTGCAGAGAGCCAGAATTTGGGTCCAAAATATGGCTCAGGTATCGAATTTATAATGTTTGGGATATTTTGAAAACTGCAGGGGTGTTTTGGAAAAATGTGACTTACCGCCGATTTCAGTAATTGGCAGATTTTAGGTATAAAAAGTCGGAATTTCACACTCCGAATAGTTGCAGAGAGCCAGAATTTGGGTAAAAAATATGGCTCAGGTATCGAATTTGGGATATTTGGGATATTTTGAGAACTGCAGGGGGATTTGGGCAAAATGAGACCCATCGCCGCTTTCAGTAATTAGCAGATTTTTGGTATAAAAATTAGAAATTTCAAATTGCGAATAGGTGCAGAGAGCCAGAATTTGGGTCCAAAATATGGCTCAGGTATCTAATTTGGGATATTTTGAAAACTGCAGGGGGTTTGGGCAAATGTGACCCACCGCCTCTTTCAATAATTGGCAGATTTTTGGTATAAAATTCGGAATTTCAAACTGAGAATAGGTGCAGAAAGCCAGAATTTGGGTCCAAAATATGGCTCAGGTATCGAATTTAGGATGTTTGGGATATTTTAAAAGTGCAGGGGGGTTTGGGCAAAATGTGACCCACTGCCTCTTTCAGTAATTGGCAGATTTTTGGTATAAAAAGTTTCAATTTCAAACTGCGAATAGGTGCAGAGAGCCAGAATTTGGGTCCAAAATATGGCTCAGGTATCGAATTTGGGATGTGTGGGATGTTTTGAAAACTGCAGGGGGTTTGGGCAAAATGTGACCCACCGCCGCTTTCAGTAATTGGCAGATTTTTGGTATAAAAATTCGGAATTTTAAACTGCGAATAGGTGCAGAGAGCCAGAATTTGGGTACAAAATATGGCTCAGGTATCGAATTTGGGATATTTGTGATATTTTGAAAACTGCATGAGGGTTTGGGCAAAATGTGACCCATAGCTGGTTTCAGTAATTGGGAGATTTTTGGTATAAAATTCGGAATTTCAAACTGCGAATAGGTGCAGAGAACCAGAGTTTGGGTCCAAAATATGGCTCAGGTATCGAATTTGGGATGTTTGGGATATTTTGAAAACTGCAGGGGGTTTGGGCAAAATGTGACCCACCGCCGCTTTCAGTAATTGGCAGATTTTTGGTACAAAAACTCGGAATTTCAAACTGCGAATAGGTGCAGAGAGCCAGAATTTGGGTCCAAAATATGGCTCAGGTATCGAATTTGGAATGTTTGGGATATTTTGAGTACTACAGGGTGGTTTGGGCAAAATGTGACCCACTGCCGCTTTCAGTAATTGGCAGATTTTTGGTATAAAAAATAAGAATTTCAAATTTGCGAATAGGTGCAGAGAGCCAGAATTTGGGTCCAAAATATGGCTCAGGTATCGAATTTGGGATATTTGGGATATTTTGAAAACTGCAGGAGGATTTGGGCAAAATGTGACCCAAAACCGCTCTCAGTAATTGGGAGATTTTTGGTATAAAAAGTCGGAATTTCAAACGGCGAATAGGTGCAGAGAGCCAGAATTTGGGTCAAAAATATGGCTCAGGTATCGAATTTGGGATGTTTGGGATATTTTGAGAACTGCAGCGGGGTTTGGGCAAAATGTGACCCACCGCCGCTTTCAGTAATTGGCAGATTTTTGGTATAAAAAGTAGGAATTTCAAATTGCGAATAGGTGCAGAGAGCCAGAATTTGGGTCCAAAATATGGCTCAGGTATCGAATTTGGGATATTTGGAATATTTTGAAAACTGCAGGAGGGTTTGGGCAAAATGTGACCCATAGCCGCTCTCAGTAATTGGGAGATTTTTGGAATAAAAATTCGGAATTTCAAACTGCGAATAGGTGCAGAGAGCCAGAATTTGGGTCCAAAATATGGCTCAGGTATCGAATTTATAATGTTTGGGCTATTTTGAAAACTGCAGGGGGGTTTTGGAAAAATGTGACTTACCGCCGATTTCAGTAATTGGCAGATTTTTGGTATAAAAAGTCGGAATTTCACACTCCGAATAGTTGCTGAGAGCCAGAATTTGGGTAAAAAATATGGCTCAAGTATCGAATTTGGGGATATTTGGGATATTTTGAGAACTGCAGGGGGATTTGGGCATAATGAGACCCATCGCCGCTTTCAGTAATTGGCAGATTTTTGGTATAAAAATTAGGAATTTCAAATTGCGAATAGGTGCAGAGAGCCAGAATTTGGGTCCAAAATATGGCTCAGGTATCTAATTTGGGATATTTTGAAAACTGCAGGAGGGTTTGGGCAAAATGTGACCCATAGCCGCTCTCAGTAATTGGGAGATTTTTGTATATAAAGTCGGAATTTCAAACTGCGAATAGGTGCAGAGAGCCAGAATTTTGGTCCAAAATATGGCTCAGGTTTCGAATTTGGGATGTTTGGGATATTTTGATACTTGCAGGGGTGTTTGGGCAAAATGTGACCCACCGCCACTTTCAGTAATTGGCATATTTTTGGTATAAAAAGTCGGAATTTCAAACAGCGAATAGGTGCAGAGAGCCAGCATTTGGGTCCAAAATATGGCTCAGGTTTCGAATTTGGGATGTTTGGGGTATTTTGAAAACTGAAGGGGGTTTGGGCAAAACGTGACCCACCGCCGCTCTCAGTAATTGGCAGATTTTTGGTATAAAAAGTCGGAATTTCAAACTGCGAATAGGTGCAGAGAGCCAGAATTTGGGTCCAAAATATGGCTCAGGTATCGAATTTGGGATGTATGGGATATTTTGAAAACTGCAGGGGTGTTAGGGCAAAATGTGACCCACCGCCGCTTTCAGTAATTGGCATATTTTTGTATAAAAATTTGGAATTTTAAACTGCAAATAGGTGCAGAGATCCAGAATTTGGGTCCAAAATATGGCTCAGGTATCGAATTTGGGATGTTTGGGATATTTTGAAAACTAGGGCGGATTGGGCAAAATGTGACCCATCGCCGCTTCAGTAATTGGCTAATTTTTGGTATAAAAAGTCGGAATTTTAAACTGCGAATAGTGCAGAGAGCAGAATTTGGGTCCAAAATATGGCTCAGGTATCGAATTTGGGATGTTTGGGATATTTTGAAAACTGCAGGGGGTTTGGGCAAAATGTGACCCACTGCCGCTTTCAGTAATTGGCATAATTTTTGTATAAAAAGTCGGAATTTCAAACTGCGAATAGGTGCAGAGAGCCAGAATTTGGGTCCAAAATATGTCTCAGGTATCGAATTTGGGAAGTTTGGGATATTTTGAAAACTGCAGGGGGTTTGGGCAAAATGTGAACCCCGATTCTTTCAGTAATTGGCAGATTTTGGTATAAAAAGTCGGAATTTCAAACAGCGAGAGAGACAGCATTTGGGTCCAAAATATGGCTCAGGTATCGAATTTAGGATGTTTGGAATATTTGAAAACTGCTGGGGGGTGACCCCCGCCGCTTTCAGTAATTGGCATTTTGGTACAAAAAGTCGAATTTCAAACTGCGAATAGGTGCAGAGAGCCAGAATTTGGGTCCAAAATATGGCTCAGGTATCGAATTTGGGATGTTTGGAATATTTTGAAACTGCAGGGGGTTTGGGCAAATGTGACCCGCGGCGTTCAGTAATTGGGCATATTTTTGGTATAAAAAGTCGGAATTTAAACTGCGAATAGGTGCAGAGAGCCAGAATTTGGGTCCAAAATATGGTCATGTATCGAATTTGGGATGTTGGATATTTTGAGAACTGCAGGGGGGTTTGGGCAAAATGTGACCCACCGCCGCTTTCAGTAATTGGCAGAATTTTGTATAAAAAGTCGGAATTCAAACTCGAATAGGTGCAGAGAGCAGAATTTGGGTCAAAAATGGCTCAGGTATCGAATTTGGGATGTTTGGGATATTTTGAAAACTGCAGGGGGTTTGAGCAAAATGTGACCCACCGCCGCTTTCAGTAATTGGCATATTTTTGGTATAAAAAGTCGGAATTTCAAACAGCTAATAGGTGCAGAGAGCCAGAATTTGGGTCCAAAATATGGCTCAGGTATCGAATTTGAGACGTTTGGATATTTTGAAAACTGCAGGGGGGTTTGGGCAAACTGTGACCCACGCCGCTTTCAGTAATTGGCATTTTTGGTATAAAAAGTCAGAATTTCAAACAGCGAATAGATGCAGAGAGCCAGAATTTGGGACCAAAATATTGGCAGGTATCGAATTTGGGATGTTTGGATATTTTGAAAACTGCAGGGGGTTTGGGCAAAATGTGACCCACCGCCGCTTTCAGTAATTGGCAATTTTTGGTATAAAAAGTCGGAATTTCAAACTGCGAATAGGTGCAGAGAGCCAGAATTTGGGTCCAAAATATGGTCAGTATCGAATTTGGGATGTTTGGATATTTTGAAAACTACAGGGGGTTTGGGCAAAATGTGACCCACCGCCGCTCTCAGTAATTGGCAGATTTTTGGTATAAAAAGTCGGAATTTCAAACTGCGAATAGGTGCAGAGAGCCAGAATTTGGGTCCAAAATATGGCTCATGTATCGAATTTGGGATGTATGGGATATTTTGAAAACTGCAGGGGGTTGGGCAAAATGTGACCCACCGCCGCTTTCAGTAATTGGCATATTTTTGGTATAAAAAGTCGGAATTCAAACTGCGAATGGTGCAGAGAGCCAGAATTTGGATCCAAAATATGGCTCAGGTATCGAATTTGGGATGTTTGGGATATTTTGAAAACTGCAGGGGGTTTGGGCAAAATGTGACCCACCACCGTTTCAGTAATTGGCATATTTTTGGTATAAAAAGTCGGAATTTCAAACTGCGAATAGGTGCAGAGAGCCAGCATTTGGGTCCAAAATATGGCTCAGGTATCGAATTTGGGATGTTTGGGATATTTTGAAAACTGCTTGGGGGTTTTTGCAAATGTGACCCACCGCCGCTTTCAGTAATTGGCTTATTTTTGGTATAAAAAGTCGGAATTACAAACTGCTAATAGGTGCAGTGATCCAGAATTTGGGTCCAAAATATGGCTCAGGTATCGAATTTGGGATGTAGGGGATATTTTGAAAACTGCAGGGGGGTTTGGGCAAAACGTGACCCACCGCCGCTCTCAGTAATTGGCAGATTTTTGGTATAAAAAGTCGGAATTTCAAACTGCGAATAGGTGCAGAGAGCCAGAATTTGGGTCCAAAATATGGCTCAGGTATCGAATTTGGATGTATGAGATATTTTGAAAACTGCAGGGGGTTAGGGCAAAATGTGACCCACCACCGCTTTCAGTAATTGGCAGATTTTGGTATAAAAATTAGGAATTTCAAATTGCGAATAGGTGCAGAGAGCCAGAATTTGGGTCCAAAATATGGCTCAGGTATCTAATTTGGGATATTTTGAAAACTGCAGGAGGGTTTGGGCAAAAATGTGACCCATAGCCGCTCTCAGTAATTGGGAGATTTTTGTGTAAAACGTCGGAATTTCAAACTGCGAATAGGTGCAGAGAGCCAGAATTTTGGTCCAAAATATGGCTCAGGTATCGAATTTGGGTGTTTGGGATATTTTGAAAACTGCAGGGGTGTTTGGGCAAAATGTGACCCACCGCTACTTTCAGTAATTGGCATATTTTTGGTATAAAAAGTCGGAATTTCAAACAGCGAATAGGTGCAGAGAGCCAGAATTTGGGTCCAAAATATGGATAAGGTATCGAATTTGGGATGTTTTGGATATTTTGAAAACTGCAGGGGGGTTTGGGCAAAATATGACCCACCGCCGCTTTCAGTAATTGGCAGATTTTGCGTATAAAAATCGGAATTTCAAACAGCGAATAGGTGCAGAGAGCCAGAATTTGGTCCAAAATATGGATAAGGTATCGAATTTATGATGTTTTGGATATTTTGAAACTGCAGGGGTGTTTGGGCAAAATGTGACCCACCGCTGCTTTCAGTAATTGACAGATTTTTGGTATAAAAAGTCGGAATTTCAAATGGCGAATAGGTGCAGAGAGCCAGAATTTGGGTATAAAATATGGCTCAGGTATCGAATTTGGGATGTTTGGGATATTTTGAAAACTGCAGTGTTGTTTGGGCAAAATGTGACCCACCGCCACTTTCATTAATTGGCAAATTTTTGATATAAAAAGGCGGAATTTCAAACTGCGAATAGGTGCAGAGAGCCAGAATTTGGGTTCAAAATATGGCTCAGGTATCGAATTTGGGATGTTTATGATATTTTAAAAACTGCCGGGGGGATTGGGCAAAATGTGACCCATAGCTGCTCTCAGTAATTGGGAGATTTTTGGTATAAAAAGTCGGAATTTCAAACGGCGAATAGGTGCAGAGAGCCAGAATTTGGGTCAAAAATATGGCTCTGGTATCGAATTTGTAATGTTTCGGATATTTTGAAAACTGCAGGGGGTTTGGGAAAAATGTGACCCACCGCCGATTTCAGTAATTGGCAGATTTTTGGTACAAAAAGTCGGATTTTCTAACTGCGAATAAGTGCAGAGAGCCAGAATTTGGGTCGAAATATCTCAGGTATCGAATTTGGGATGTGTGGGATGTTTTGAAAACTGCAGGGGGGTTTGGGCAAAATGTGACCCACCGCCGCTTTCAGTAATCGGCAGATTTTTGGTATAAAAAGTTGGAATTTCAAATTGCGAATAGGTGCAGAGAGCCAGAATTTGGGTCCAAAATATGGCTCAGGTATCGAATTTGAGTTGTTTGGGATATGTTGAAAAGTGCAGGGGGGTTTGGGCAAAATGTGACCCACCGCCTCTTTCAGTAATTGGCAGATTTTTAGTATAAAAATTCGGAATTTCAAACTGCGAATAGGTGCAGAAAGCCAGAATTTGGGTCCAAAATATGGCTCAGGTATCGAATTTAGGATGTTTGGGATATTTTGAAAAGTGCAGGGGGGTTTGGGCAAAATGTGACCCACTGCCTCTTTCAGTAATTGGCAGATTTTTTGTATAAAAAGTTTCAATTTCAAACTGCGAATAGGTGCAGAGAGCCAGAATTTGGGTCCAAAATATGGCTCAGGTATCGAATTTGGGATGTTTGGGATATTTTGAGAACTGCAGGGGGGTTTGGGCAAAATGTGACCCACCGCCGCTTTCAGTAATTGGCAGATTTTTGGTATAAAAAGTAGGAATTTCAAATTGCGAATAGATGCAGAGAGCCAGAATTTGGGTCCAAAATATGGCTCAGGTATCATATTTGGGATATTTGGGATATTTTGAAAACTGCATGAGGGTTTGGGCAAAATGTGACCCATAGCTGGTTTCAGTAATTGGGAGATTTTTGGTATAAAATTCGGAATTTCAAACTGCGAATAGGTGCAGAGAACCAGAGTTTGGGTCCAAAATATGGCTCAGGTATCGAATTTGGGATGTTTGGGATATTTTGAAAACTGCAGGGGGGTTTGGGCAAAATGTGACCCACCGCCACTTTCAGTAATTGGCACATTTTTGGTATAAAAACTCGGAATTTAAACTGCGAATAGGTGCAGAGAGCCAGAATTTGGGTCCAAAATATGGCTCAGGTATCGAATTTGGAATGTTTGGGATATTTTGAGTACTACAGGGTGGTTTGGGCAAAATGTGACCCACTGCCGCTTTCAGTAATTGGCAGATTTTTGGTATAAAAAATAAGAATTTCAAATTGCTAATAGGTGCAGAGAGCCAGAATTTGGGTCCAAAATATGGCTCAGGTATCGAATTTGGGATATTTGGGATATTTTGAAAACTGCAGGAGGATTTGGGCAAAATGTGAACCAAAACCGCTCTCAGTAATTGGGAGATTTTTGGTATAAAAAGTCGGAATTTCAAACGGCGAATAGGTGCAGAGAGCCAGAATTTGGGTCCAAAATATGACTCAGGTATCAATTTATAATGTTTGGGATATTTTGAAAACTGCAGGGGGGTTTGGGAAAATGTGACCCACCGCTGATTTCAGTAATTGGCAGATTTTTGGAATAAAAAGACGGAATTTCAAACTGCGAATAGGTGCAGAGAGCCAGAATTTGGGTCCAAAATATGGCTCAGGTTTCGAATTTGGGATGTTTGGGATATTTTGAAAACTGAAAGGGGGTTTGGGCAAAACGTGACCCACCGCCGCTCCCAGTAATTGGCAGATTTTTGGTATAAAAAGTCGGAATTTCAAACTGCGAATAGGTGCAGAGAGCCAGAATTTGGGTCCAAAATATGGCTCAGTTATCGAATTTGGGATGTATGGGATATTTTGAAAACTGCAGGGGGGTTAGGGCAAAATGTGACCCACCGCCGCTTTCAGTAATTGGCATATTTTTGGTATAAAAATTTGGAATTTTAAACTGCAAATAGGTGCAGAGATCCAGAATTTGGGTCTAAAATATGGCTCAGGTATCGAATTTGGGATGTAGGGGATATTTTGAAAACTGCAGGGGGGTTTGGGCAAAATGTGACCCACTGCCGCTTTCAGTAATTGGCTTAATATTTGTATAAAAAGTCGGAATTTCAAACTGCGAATAGTTGCAGAGAGCCAGAATTTGGGTCCAAAATATGTCTCAGGTATCGAGTTTGGGAAGTTTGGGATATTTTGAAAACTGCAGGGGGGTTTGGGCAAAATGTGACCCACCACCGCTTGCAGTAATTGGCTTATTTTTGGTATAAAAAGTCGGAATTTCAAACTGCAAAAAGGGGCAGAGAGCAAGAATTTGGGTCCAAAATATGGTTCATGTATCGAATTTGGGATGTTTGGGATATTTTGAAAACTGCAGGCGGGTTTGGGCAAAATGTGACCCACTGCCACTTTCAGTAATTGGCATATTTTGGTATAAAACCCGGAATTTCAAACTGCGAATAGGTGCAGAGAGCCAGCATTTGGGTCCAAAATATGGCTCAGGTATCGAATTTGGGATGTTTGGGATATTTTGAAAACTGAAGGGGGTTTGGGCAAAACGTGATTAACCGCCGCTCCCAGTAATTGGCAGATTTTTGGTATAAAAAGTCAGAATTTCAAACTGCGAATAGGTACAGAGAGCCAGTTTTAAGTCCAAAATAGGCTCAGGTATCGAATTTGGGATGTTTGGGATATTTTGAAAACTGCTGGGGGGGTTTGGGCAAATGTGACCCACTGCCGCTTTCAGTAATTGGCTTATTTTTGGTATAAAAAGTCGGAATTTTAAACTGCAAATAGGTGCAGAGATCCAGAATTTGGGTCTAAAATATGGCTCAGGTATCGAATTTGGGATGTAGGGATATTTTGAAAACTGCAGGGGGGTTTGGGCAAAATGTGACCCACTGCCGCTTTCAGTAATTGGCTTAATTTTTGTATAAAAAGTCGGAATTTCAAACTGCGAATAGTTGCAGAGAGGTAGAATTAGGGTCCAAAATATGTCTCAGGTATCGAATTTGGGAAGTTTGGGATATTTTGAGTACTACAGGGTGGTTTGGGCAAAATGTGACCCACTGCCGCTTTCAGTAATTGGCAGATTTTTGGTATAAAAAATAAGAATTTCAAATTGCGAATAGGTGCAGAGAGCCAGAATTTGGGTCCAAAATATGCTCAGGTATCAAATTTAAATTGTTTGGGATATTTTGAAAACTGCAGGGGGTTTGGGAAAAATGTGACCCACCGCCGATTTCAGTAATTGGCAGATTTATGGAATAAAAATTCGGAATTTCAAACTGCGAATAGGTGGAGAGAGCCAGAATTTGGGTCAAAAATATGGCTCAGGTATCGAATTTGGGATGTTTGGGATATTTTGAGAACTGCAGGGGGTTTGGACAAAATGTGACCCACCGCCGCTTTCAGTAATTGGCAGATTTTTGGTATAAAAATTAGGAATTTCAAATTGCGAATAGGTGCAGAGAGCCAGAATTTGGGTCCAAAATATGGCTCAGGTATCGAATTTGGGATATTTGGAATATTTTGAAAACTGCAGGAGGGTTTGGGCTAAATGTGACCCATAGCCGCTCTCAGTAATTGGGAGATTTTTGGTATAAAAAGTCAGAATTTCAAACGGCGAATAGGTGCAGAGAGCCAGAATTTGGGTCCAAAATATGGCTCAGGTATCGAATTTATAATGTTTGGGATATTTTGAAAACTGCAGGGGTGTTTTGGAAAAATGTGACTTACCGCCGATTTCAGTAATTGGCAGATTTTAGGTATAAAAAGTCGGAATTTCACACTCCGAATAGTTGCAGAGAGCCAGAATTTGGGTAAAAAATATGGCTCAGGTATCGAATTTGGGATATTTGGGATATTTTGAGAACTGCAGGGGGATTTGGGCAAAATGAGACCCATCGCCGCTTTCAGTAATTGGCAGATTTTTGGTATAAAAATTAGAAATTTCAAATTGCGAATAGGTGCAGAGAGCCAGAATTTGGGTCCAAAATATGGCTCAGGTATCTAATTTGGGATATTTTGAAAACTGCAGGGGGGTTTGGGCAAAATGTGACCCACCGCCTCTTTCAATAATTGGCAGATTTTTGGTATAAAAATTCGGAATTTCAAACTGAGAATAGGTGCAGAAAGCCAGAATTTGGGTCCAAAATATGGCTCAGGTATCGAATTTAGGATGTTTGGGATATTTTGAAAAGTGCAGGGGGGTTTGGGCAAAATGTGACCCACTGCCTCTTTCAGTAATTGGCAGATTTTTGGTATAAAAAGTTTCAATTTCAAACTGCGAATAGGTGCAGAGAGCCAGAATTTGGGTCCAAAATATGGCTCAGGTATCGAATTTGGGATGTGTGGGATGTTTTGAAAACTGCAGGGGGTTTGGGCAAAATGTGACCCACCGCCGCTTTCAGTAATTGGCAGATTTTTGGTATAAAAATTCGGAATTTTAAACTGCGAATAGGTGCAGAGAGCCAGAATTTGGGTACAAAATATGGCTCAGGTATCGAATTTGGGATATTTGTGATATTTTGAAAACTGCATGAGGGTTTGGGCAAAATGTGACCCATAGCTGGTTTCAGTAATTGGGAGATTTTGGTATAAAATTCGGAATTTCAAACTGCGAATAGGTGCAGAGAACCAGAGTTTGGGTCCAAAATATGGCTCAGGTATCGAATTTGGGATGTTTGGGATATTTTGAAAACTGCAGGAGGGTTAGGGCAAAATGTGACCCACCGCCGCTTTCAGTAATTGGCATATTTTTGGTATAAAAAGTCGGAAATTCAAACTGCGAATGGTGCAGAGAGCCAGAATTTGGATCCAAAATATGGCTCAGGTATCGAATTTGGGATGTAGGGATATTTTGAAAACTGCAGGGGGGTTTGGGCAAAACGTGACCCACCGCCGCTCTCAGTAATTGGCAGATTTTTGGTATAAAAATTAGGAATTTCAAATTGCGAATAGGTGCAGAGAGCCAGAATTTGGGTCCAAAATATGGCTCAGGTATCTAATTTGGGATATTTTGAAAACTGCAGGAGGGTTTGGGCAAAAATGTGACCCATAGCCGCTCTCAGTAATTGGGAGATTTTTTGTGTAAAACGTCGGAATTTCAAACTGCGAATAGGTGCAGAGAGCCAGAATTTTGGTCCAAAATATGGCTCAGGTATCGAATTTGGGGTGTTTGGGATATTTTGAAAACTGCAGGGGTGTTTGGGCAAAATGTGACCCACCGCTACTTTCAGTAATTGGCATATTTTTGGTATAAAAAGTCGAAATTTCAAACAGCGAATAGGTGCAGAGAGCCAGAATTTGGGTCCAAAATATGGATAAGGTATCGAATTTGGGATGTTTTGGATATTTGAAAACTGCAGGGGGGTTTGGGCAAAATATGACCCACCGCCGCTTTCAGTAATTGGCAGATTTTGCGAATAAAATTCGGAATTTCAAACAGCGAATAGGTGCAGAGAGCCAGAATTTGGGTCCAAAATATGGATAAGGTATCGAATTTATGATGTTTTGGATATTTTGAAAACTGCAGGGGTTTGGGCAAAATGTGACCCACCGCTGCTTTCAGTAATTGACAGATTTTTGGTATAAAAAGTCGGAATTTCAAATGGCGAATAGGTGCAGAGAGCCAGAATTTGGGTATAAAATATGGCTCAGGTATCGAATTTGGGATGTTTGGGATATTTTGAAACTGCAGTGTTGTTTGGGCAAAATGTGACCCACCGCCACTTTCATTAATTGGCAAATTTTTGATATAAAAAGGCGGAATTTCAAACTGCGAATAGGTGCAGAGAGCCAGAATTTGGGTTCAAAATATGGCTCAGGTATCGAATTTGGGATGTTTATGATATTTTAAAAACTGCAGGGGGGATTGGGCAAAATGTGACCCATAGCTGCTCTCAGTAATTGGGAGATTTTTGGTATAAAAAGTCGGAATTTCAAACGGCAAATAGGTGCAGAGAGCCAGAATTTGGGTCAAAAATATGGCTCTGGTATCGAATTTGTAATGTTTCGGATATTTTGAAAACTGCAGGGGGGTTTGGGAAAAATGTGACCCACCGCCGATTTCAGTAATTGGCAGATTTTTGGTACAAAAAGTCGGATTTTCTAACTGCGAATAAGTGCAGAGAGCCAGAATTTGGGTCGAAAATATATCTCAGGTATCGAATTTGGGATGTGTGGGATTTTTGAAAACTGCAGGGGGGTTTGGGCAAAATGTGACCCACCGCCGCTTTCAGTAATCGGCAGATTTTTGGTATAAAAAGTTGGAATTTCAAATTGCGAATAGGTGCAGAGAGCCAGAATTTGGGTCCAAAATATGGCTCAGGTATCGAATTTGAGTTGTTTGGGATATGTTGAAAAGTGCAGGGGGTTTGGGCAAAATGTGACCCACCGCCTCTTTCAGTAATTGGCAGATTTTTAGTATAAAAATTCGGAATTTCAAACTGCGAATAGGTGCAGAAAGCCAGAATTTGGGTCCAAAATATGGCTCAGGTATCGAATTTAGGATGTTTGGGATATTTTGAAAAGTGCAGGGGGTTTGGGCAAAATGTGACCCATGCCTCTTTCAGTAATTGGCAGATTTTTGGTATAAAAAGTTTCAATTTCAAACTGCGAATAGGTGCAGAGAGCCAGAATTTGGGTCCAAAATATGGCTCAGGTATCGAATTTGGGATGTTTGGGATATTTTGAGAACTGCAGGGGGGTTTGGCAAATGTGACCCACCGCCGCTTTCAGTAATTGGCAGATTTTTGGTATAAAAAGTAGGAATTTCAAATTGCGAATAGATGCAGAGAGCCAGAATTTGGGTCCAAAATATGGCTCAGGTATCGAATTTGGATATTTGGGATATTTTGAAAACTGCATGAGGTTTGGGCAAAATGTGACCCATAGCTGGTTTCAGTAATTGGGAGATTTTTGGTATAAAATTCGAATTTCAAACTGCGAATAGGTGCAGAGAACCAGAGTTTGGGTCCAAAATATGGCTCAGGTATCGAATTTGGGATGTTTGGGATATTTTGAAAACTGCAGGGGGGTTTGGGCAAAATGTGACCCCGCCACTTTCAGTAATTGGCACATTTTTGTATAAAAACTCGGAATTTCAAACTGCGAATAGGTGCAGAGAGCCAGAATTTGGGTCCAAAATATGGCTCAGGTATCGAATTTGGAATGTTTGGGATATTTTGAGTACTACAGGGTGGTTTGGGCAAAATGTGACCCACTGCCGCTTTCAGTAATTGGCAGATTTTTGGTATAAAAAATAAGAATTTCAAACTGCGAATAGGTGCAGAGAGCCAGAATTTGGGTCCAAAATATGGCTCAGGTTTCGAATTTGGGATGTTTGGGATATTTTGAAAACTGAAGGGGGGTTTGGGCAAAACGTGACCCACCGCCGCTCCCAGTAATTGGCAGATTTTTGGTATAAAAGTCGGAATTTCAAACTGCGAATAGGTGCAGAGAGCCAGAATTTGGGTCCAAAATATGGCTCAGTTATCGAATTTGGGATGTATGGGATATTTTGAAAACTGCAGGGGGGTTAGGGCAAAATGTGACCCACCGCCGCTTTCAGTAATTGGCATATTTTTGGTATAAAAATTTGGAATTTTAAACTGCAAATAGGTGCAGAGATCCAGAATTTGGGTCTAAAATATGGCTCAGGTATCGAATTTGGGATGTAGGGGATATTTTGAAAACTGCAGGGGGGTTTGGGCAAAATGTGACCCACTGCCGCTTTCAGTAATTGGCTTAATTTTTGTATAAAAAGTCGGAATTTCAAACTGCGAATAGTTGCAGAGAGCCAGAATTTGGGTCCAAAATATGTCTCAGGTATCGAGTTTGGGAAGTTTGGGATATTTTGAAAACTGCAGGGGGGTTTGGGCAAAATGTGACCCACCACCGCTTGCAGTAATTGGCTTATTTTTGGTATAAAAAGTCGGAATTTCAAACTGCAAAAAGGGGCAGAGAGCAAGAATTTGGGTCCAAAATATGGTTCATGTATCGAATTTGGGATGTTTGGGATATTTTGAAAACTGCAGGCGGGTTTGGCAAAATGTGACCCACTGCCACTTTCAGTAATTGGCATATTTTGGTATAAAACCCGGAATTTCAAACTGCGAATAGGTGCAGAGAGCCAGCATTTGGGTCCAAAATATGGCTCAGGTATCGAATTTGGGATGTTTGGGATATTTTGAAAACTGAAGGGGGGTTTGGGCAAAACGTGATTAACCGCCGCTCCCAGTAATTGGCAGATTTTGGGTATAAAAAGTCAGAATTTCAAACTGCGAATAGGTACAGAGAGCCAGTTTTAAGTCCAAAATAGGGCTCAGGTATCGAATTTGGGATGTTTGGGATATTTTGAAAACTGCTGGGGGGTTTGGGCAAATGTGACCCACTGCCGCTTCAGTAATTGGCTTATTTTTGGTATAAAAAGTCGGAATTTTAAACTGCAAATAGGTGCAGAGATCCAGAATTTGGGTCTAAAATATGGCTCAGGTATCGAATTTGGGATGTAGGGATATTTTGAAAACTGCAGGGGGGTTTGGGCAAAATGTGACCCACTGCCGCTTTCAGTAATTGGCTTAATTTTTGTATAAAAAGTCGGAATTTCAAACTGCGAATAGTTGCAGAGAGGTAGAATTAGGGTCCAAAATATGTCTCAGGTATCGAATTTGGGAAGTTTGGGATATTTTGAGTACTACAGGGTGGTTTGGGCAAAATGTGACCCACTGCCGCTTTCAGTAATTGGCAGATTTTTGGTATAAAAAATAAGAATTTCAAATTGCGAATAGGTGCAGAGAGCCAGAATTTGGGTCCAAAATATTGCTCAGGTATCAAATTTAAATTGTTTGGGATATTTTGAAAACTGCAGGGGGTTTGGGAAAAATGTGACCCACCGCCGATTTCAGTAATTGGCAGATTTATGGAATAAAAATTCGGAATTTCAAACTGCGAATAGGTGGAGAGAGCCAGAATTTGGGTCAAAAATATGGCTCAGGTATCGAATTTGGGATGTTTGGGATATTTTGAGAACTGCAGGGGGTTTGGGCAAAATGTGACCCACCGCCGCTTTCAGTAATTGGCAGATTTTTGGTATAAAAATTAGGAATTTCAAATTGCGAATAGGTGCAGAGAGCCAGAATTTGGGTCCAAAATATGGCTCAGGTATCGAATTTGGGATATTTGGAATATTTTGAAAACTGCAGGAGGGTTTGGGCTAAATGTGACCCATAGCCGCTCTCAGTAATTGGCAGATTTTTGGTATAAAAAGTCAGAATTTCAAACGGCGAATAGGTGCAGAGAGCCAGAATTTGGGTCCAAAATATGGCTCAGGTATCGAATTTATAATGTTTGGGATATTTTGAAAACTGCAGGGGTGTTTTGGAAAAATGTGACTTACCGCCGATTTCAGTAATTGGCAGATTTTAGGTATAAAAAGTCGGAATTTCACACTCCGAATAGTTGCAGAGAGCCAGAATTTGGGTAAAAAATATGGCTCAGGTATCGAATTTGGGATATTTGGGAAATTTTGAGAACTGCAGGGGGATTTGGGCAAAATGAGACCCATCGCCGCTTTCAGTAATTGGCAGATTTTTGGTATAAAAATTAGAAATTTCAAATTGCGAATAGGTGCAGAGAGCCAGAATTTGGGTCCAAAATATGGCTCAGGTATCTAATTTGGGATATTTGAAAACTGCAGGGGGGTTTGGGCAAAATGTGACCCACCGCCTCTTTCAATAATTGGCAGATTTTTGGTATAAAAATTCGGAATTTCAAACTGAGAATAGGTGCAGAAAGCCAGAATTTGGGTCCAAAATATGGCTCAGGTATCGAATTTAGGATGTTTGGATATTTTGAAAAGTGCAGGGGGGTTTGGCAAAATGTGACCCACTGCCTCTTTCAGTAATTGGCAGATTTTTGGTATAAAAAGTTTCAATTTCAAACTGCGAATAGGTGCAGAGAGCCAGAATTTGGGTCCAAAATATGGCTCAGGTATCGAATTTGGGATGTGTGGGATGTTTTGAAAACTGCAAGGGGGTTTGGGCAAAATGTGACCCACCGCCGCTTTCAGTAATTGGCAGATTTTTGGTATAAAAATTCGGAATTTTAAACTGCGAATAGGTGCAGAGAGCCAGAATTTGGGTACAAAATATGGCTCAGGTATCGAATTTGGGATATTTGTGATATTTTGAAAACTGCATGAGGGTTTGGGCAAAATGTGACCTATAGCTGGTTTCAGTAATTGGGAGATTTTTGGTATAAAATTCGGAATTTCAAACTGCGAATAGGTGCAGAGAACCAGAGTTTGGGTCCAAAATATGGCTCAGGTATCGAATTTGGGATGTTTGGGATATTTTGAAAACTGCAGGGGGGTTTGGGCAAAATGTGACCCACCGCCGCTTTCAGTAATTGGCAGATTTTTGGTATAAAAACTCGGAATTTCAAACTGCGAATAGGTGCAGAGAGCCAGAATTTGGGTCCAAAATATGGCTCAGGTATCGAATTTGGAATGTTTGGGATATTTTGAGTACTACAGGGTGGTTTGGGCAAAATGTGACCCACTGCCGCTTTCAGTAATTGGCAGAATTTTGGTATAAAAAATAAGAATTTCAAATTTGCGAATAGGTGCAGAGAGCCAGAATTTGGGTCCAAAATATGGCTCAGGTATCGAATTTGGGATATTTGGGATATTTTGAAACTGCAGGAGGATTTGGGCAAAATGTGACCCAAAACCGCTGTCAGTAATTGGGAGATTTTTGGTATAAAAAGTCGGAATTTCAAACGGCGAATAGGTGCAGAGAGCCAGAATTTGGGTCAAAAATATGGCTCAGGTATCGAATTTGGGATGTTTGGGATATTTTGAGAACTGCAGGGGGGTTTGGGCAAAATGTGACCCACCGCCGCTTTCAGTAATTGGCAGATTTTTTGTATAAAAAGTAGGAATTTCAAATTGCGAATAGGTGCAGAGAGCCAGAATTTGGGTCCAAAATATGGCTCAGGTATCGAATTTGGGATATTTGGAATATTTTGAAAACTGCAGGAGGGTTTGGGCAAAATGTGACCCATAGCCGCTCTCAGTAATTGGGAGATTTTTGGAATAAAAATCGGAATTTCAAACTGCGAATAGGTGCAGAGAGCCAGAATTTGGGTCCAAAATATGGCTCAGGTATCGAATTTATAATGTTTGGGCTATTTTGAAAACTGCAGGGGAGTTTGGAAAAATGTGACTTACCGCCGATTTCAGTAATTGGCAGATTTTTGGTATAAAAAGTCGGAATTTCACACTCCGAATAGTTGCTGAGAGCCAGAATTTGGGTAAAAAATATGGCTCAAGTATCGAATTTGGGATATTTGGGATATTTTGAGAACTGCAGGGGGATTTGGGCATAATGAGACCCATCGCCGCTTTCAGTAATTGGCAGATTTTTGGTATAAAAATTAGGAATTTCAAATTGCGAATAGGTGCAGAGAGCCAGAATTTGGGTCCAAAATATGGCTCAGGTATCTAATTTGGGATATTTTGAAAACTGCAGGAGGGTTTGGGCAAAATGTGACCCATAGCCGCTCTCAGTAATTGGGAGATTTTTTGTATATAAAGTCGGAATTTCAAACTGCGAATAGGTGCAGAGAGCCAGAATTTTGGTCGAAAATATGGCTCAGGTTTCGAATTTGGGATGTTTGGGATATTTTGAAACTTGCAGGGGTGTTTGGGCAAAATGTGACCCACCGCCACTTTCAGTAATTGGCATATTTTTGTATAAAAAGTCGGAATTTCAAACAGCGAATAGGTGCAGAGAGCCAGCATTTGGGTCCAAAATATGGCTCAGTTTCGAATTTGGGATGTTTGGGGTATTTTGAAAACTGAAAGGGGGTTTGGGCAAACGTGACCCACCGCCGCTCTCAGTAATTGGCAGATTTTTGGTATAAAAAGTCGGAATTTCAAACTGCGAATAGGTGCAGAGAGCCAGAATTTGGGTCCAAAATATGGCTCAGGTATCGAATTTGGGATGTATGGGATATTTTGAAAACTGCAGGGGTGTTAGGGCAAAATGTGACCCACCGCCGCTTTCAGTAATTGGCATATTTTTGTATAAAAATTTGGAATTTTAAACTGCAAATAGGTGCAGAGATCCAGAATTTGGGTCCAAAATATGGCTCAGGTATCGAATTTGGGATGTAGGGGATATTTTGAAAACTACTGGGGGGTTTGGGCAATATGACCCACTGCCGCTTCAGTAATTGGCATAATTTTTGGTATAAAAAGTCGGAATTTCAAACTGCGAATAGTGCAGAGAGCCAGAATTTGGGTCCAAAATATGGCTCAGGTATCGATTTGGGAGTGGGATATTTTGAAAACTGCAGGGGGGTTTGGGCAAAATGTGACCCACACCGCTTCAGTAATTGGCATATTTTTGGTATAAAAAGTCGGAATTTCAAACTGCGAAAGGGCAGAGAGCCAGAATTTGGGTCCAAAATATGGTTCAGGTATCGAATTTGGGATGTTTGGATATTTTGAAAACTGCAGGGGGTTTGGGCAAAATGTGACCACCGCCACTTTCAGTAATTGGCATTTTTGGTATAAAACCCGGAATTTCAAACTGCGAGGTGAGAGACAGCATTGGGTCCAAAATATGGCTCAGGTATCGAATTAGGATGTTTGGGATATTTGAAAACTGGGGGGTGACCCCCGCCGCTCAGTAATTGGCAGATTTTGGTAAAAAAGTCGGAATTTCAAACTGCGAATAGGTGCAGAGAGCCAGAATTTGGGTCCAAAATATGGCTCAGGTATCGAATTTGGGATGTTTGGAATATTTTGAAACTGCAGGGGCGTTTGGGCAAATGTGACCCGCGCGTTCAGTTGGCATTTTTGGTATAAAAATCGGAATTTAAAACTGCCGACATAGTGGCGAGAGAGCCAGAGCAAATTTGGGTCCAAAATATGGATTTCATGTATCGAATTTGGATGTTTTGGTATTTTGAGAACTGCAGGGGGGTTTGGGCAAAATGTGACCCACCGCCGCTTTCAGTAATTGGCAGAATTTTGGTATAAAAAGTCGGAAATTCAAACTCCGAATAGGTGCAGAGAGTCAGAATTTGGGTCAAAAATATGGCTCAGGTATCGAATTTGGGATGTTTGGGATATTTTGAAAACTGCAGGGGGGTTTGAGCAAAATGTGACCCACCGCCGCTTTCAGTAATTGGCATATTTTTGGTATAAAAAGTCGGAATTTCAAACAGCTAATAGGTGCAGAGAGCCAGAATTTGGGTCCAAAATATGGCTCAGGTATCGAATTTGAGACGTTTCGGATATTTTGAAAACTGCAGGGGGGTTTGGGCAAACTGTGACCCAGCGCCGCTTTCAGTAATTGGCATATTTTTGGTATAAAAAGTCAGAATTTCAAACAGCGAATAGATGCAGAGAGCCAGAATTTGGGACCAAAATATTGCTCAGGTATCGAATTTGGGATGTTTTGGATATTTTGAAAACTGCAGGGGGTTTGGGCAAAATGTGACCCACCGCCGCTTTCATTAATTGGCAAATTTTTGGTATAAAAAGTCGGAATTTCAAACTGCGAATAGGTGCAGAGAGCCAGAATTTGGGTCCAAAATATGGTTCATGTATCGAATTTGGGATGTTTTGGATATTTTGAAAACTACAGGGGGTTTGGGCAAAACGTGACCCACCGCCGCTCTCAGTAATTGGCAGATTTTTGGTATAAAAAGTCGGAATTTCAAACTGCGAATAGGTGCAGAGAGCCAGAATTTGGGTCCAAAATATGGCTCATGTATCGAATTTGGGATGTATGGGATATTTTGAAAACTGCAGGAGGGTTAGGGCAAAATGTGACCCACCGCCGCTTTCAGTAATTGGCATATTTTTGGTATAAAAAGTCGGAAATTCAAACTGCGAATGGGTGCAGAGAGCCAGAATTTGGATCCAAAATATGGCTCAGGTATCGAATTTGGGATGTTTGGGATATTTTGAAAACTGCAGGGGGGTTTGGGCAAAATGTGACCCACCACCGTTTGCAGTAATTGGCATATTTTTGGTATAAAAAGTCGGAATTTCAAACTGCGAATAGGTGCAGAGAGCCAGCATTTGGGTCCAAAATATGGCTCAGGTATCGAATTTGGGATGTTTGGGATATTTTGAAAACTGCTTGGGGGTTTTTGCAAATGTGACCCACCGCCGCTTTCAGTAATTGGCTTATTTTTGGTATAAAAGTCGGAATTACAAACTGCTAATAGGTGCAGTGATCCAGAATTTGGGTCCAAAATATGGCTCAGGTATCGAATTTGGGATGTAGGGGATATTTTGAAAACTGCAGGGGGTTTGGGCAAAACGTGACCCACCGCCGCTCTCAGTAATTGGCAGATTTTTGGTATAAAAAGTCGGAATTTCAAACTGCGAATAGGTGCAGAGAGCCAGAATTTGGGTCCAAAATATGGCTCAGGTATCGAATTTGGGATGTATGAGATATTTTGAAAACTGCAGGGGGGTTAGGGCAAAATGTGACCCACCACCGCTTTCAGTAATTGGCAGATTTTTGGTATAAAAAGTAGGAATTTCAAATTGCGAATAGGTGCAGAGAGCCAGAATTTGGGTCCAAAATATGGCTCAGGTATCTAATTTGGGATATTTTGAAAACTGCAGGAGGGTTTGGGCAAAAATGTGACCCATAGCCGCTCTCAGTAATTGGGAGATTTTTTGTGTAAAACGTCGGAATTTCAAACTGCGAATAGGTGCAGAGAGCCAGAATTTTGGTCCAAAATATGGCTCAGGTATCGAATTTGGGGTGTTTGGGATATTTTGAAAACTGCAGGGGTGTTTGGGCAAAATGTGACCCACCGCTACTTTCAGTAATTGGCATATTTTTGGTATAAAAAGTCGGAATTTCAAACAGCGAATAGGTGCAGAGAGCCAGAATTTGGGTCCAAAATATGGATAAGGTATCGAATTTGGGATGTTTTGGATATTTTGAAAACTGCAGGGGGGTTTGGGCAAAATATGACCCACCGCCGCTTTCAGTAATTGGCAGATTTTGCGTATAAAAATTCGGAATTTCAAACAGCGAATAGGTGCAGAGAGCCAGAATTTGGGTCCAAAATATGGATAAGGTATCGAATTTATGATGTTTTGGATATTTTGAAAACTGCAGGGGTGTTTGGGCAAAATGTGACCCACCGCTGCTTTCAGTAATTGACAGATTTTTGGTATAAAAAGTCGGAATTTCAAATGGCGAATAGGTGCAGAGAGCCAGAATTTGGGTATAAAATATGGCTCAGGTATCGAATTTGGGATGTTTGGGATATTTTGAAAACTGCAGTGTTGTTTGGGCAAAATGTGACCCACCGCCACTTTCATTAATTGGCAAATTTTTGATATAAAAAGGCGGAATTTCAAACTGCGAATAGGTGCAGAGAGCCAGAATTTGGGTTCAAAATATGGCTCAGGTATCGAATTTGGGATGTTTATGATATTTTAAAAACTGCCGGGGGATTGGGCAAAATGTGACCCATAGCTGCTCTCAGTAATTGGGAGATTTTTGGTATAAAAAGTCGGAATTTCAAACGGCGAATAGGTGCAGAGAGCCAGAATTTGGGTCAAAAATATGGCTCTGGTATCGAATTTGTAATGTTTCGGATATTTTGAAAACTGCAGGGGGTTTGGGAAAAATGTGACCCACCGCCGATTTCAGTAATTGGCAGATTTTTGGTACAAAAAGTCGGATTTTCTAACTGCGAATAAGTGCAGAGAGCCAGAATTTGGGTCGAAAATATATCTCAGGTATCGAATTTGGGATGTGTGGGATGTTTTGAAAACTGCAGGGGGGTTTGGGCAAAATGTGACCCACCGCCGCTTTCAGTAATCGGCAGATTTTTGGTATAAAAAGTTGGAATTTCAAATTGCGAATAGGTGCAGAGAGCCAGAATTTGGGTCCAAAATATGGCTCAGGTATCGAATTTGAGTTGTTTGGGATATGTTGAAAAGTGCAGGGGGGTTTGGGCAAAATGTGACCCACCGCCTCTTTCAGTAATTGGCAGATTTTTAGTATAAAAATTCGGAATTTCAAACTGCGAATAGGTGCAGAAAGCCAGAATTTGGGTCCAAAATATGGCTCAGGTATCGAATTTAGGATGTTTGGGATATTTTGAAAAGTGCAGGGGGGTTTGGGCAAAATGTGACCCACTGCCTCTTTCAGTAATTGGCAGATTTTTGTATAAAAAGTTTCAATTTCAAACTGCGAATAGGTGCAGAGAGCCAGAATTTGGGTCCAAAATATGGCTCAGGTATCGAATTTGGGATGTTTGGGATATTTTGAGAACTGCAGGGGGGTTTGGGCAAAATGTGACCCACCGCCGCTTTCAGTAATTGGCAGATTTTTGGTATAAAAAGTAGGAATTTCAAATTGCGAATAGATGCAGAGAGCCAGAATTTGGGTCCAAAATATGGCTCAGGTATCATATTTGGGATATTTGGGATATTTTGAAAACTGCATGAGGGTTTGGGCAAAATGTGACCCATAGCTGGTTTCAGTAATTGGGAGATTTTTGGTATAAAATTCGGAATTTCAAACTGCGAATAGGTGCAGAGAACCAGAGTTTGGGTCCAAAATATGGCTCAGGTATCGAATTTGGGATGTTTGGGATATTTTGAAAACTGCAGGGGGGTTTGGGCAAAATGTGACCCACCGCCACTTTCAGTAATTGGCACATTTTTGGTATAAAAACTCGGAATTTAAAACTGCGAATAGGTGCAGAGAGCCAGAATTTGGGTCCAAAATATGGCTCAGGTATCGAATTTGGAATGTTTGGGATATTTTGAGTACTACAGGGTGGTTTGGGCAAAATGTGACCCACTGCCGCTTTCAGTAATTGGCAGATTTTTGGTATAAAAAATAAGAATTTCAAATTGCTAATAGGTGCAGAGAGCCAGAATTTGGGTCCAAAATATGGCTCAGGTATCGAATTTGGGATATTTGGGATATTTTGAAAACTGCAGGAGGATTTGGGCAAAATGTGAACCAAAACCGCTCTCAGTAATTGGGAGATTTTTGGTATAAAAAGTCGGAATTTCAAACGGCGAATAGGTGCAGAGAGCCAGAATTTGGGTCCAAAATATGACTCAGGTATCAAATTTATAATGTTTGGGATATTTTGAAAACTGCAGGGGGGTTTGGGAAAAATGTGACCCACCGCGATTTCAGTAATTGGCAGATTTTTGGAATAAAAAGACGGAATTTCAAACTGCGAATAGGTGCAGAGAGCCAGAATTTGGGTCCAAAATATGGCTCAGGTTTCGAATTTGGGATGTTTGGGATATTTTGAAAACTGAAGGGGGTTTGGGCAAAACGTGACCCACCGCCGCTCCCAGTAATTGGCAGATTTTTGGTATAAAAGTCGGAATTTCAAACTGCGAATAGGTGCAGAGAGCCAGAATTTGGGTCCAAAATATGGCTCAGTTATCGAATTTGGGATGTATGGGATATTTTGAAAACTGCAGGGGGGTTAGGGCAAAATGTGACCCACCGCCGCTTTCAGTAATTGGCATATTTTTGGTATAAAAATTTGGAATTTTAAACTGCAAATAGGTGCAGAGATCCAGAATTTGGGTCTAAAATATGGCTCAGGTATCGAATTTGGGATGTAGGGGATATTTTGAAAACTGCAGGGGGGTTTGGGCAAAATGTGACCCACTGCCGCTTTCAGTAATTGGCTTAATATTTGTATAAAAAGTCGGAATTTCAAACTGCGAATAGTTGCAGAGAGCCAGAATTTGGGTCCAAAATATGTCTCAGGTATCGAGTTTGGGAAGTTTGGGATATTTTGAAAACTGCAGGGGGGTTTGGGCAAAATGTGACCCACCACCGCTTGCAGTAATTGGCTTATTTTTGGTATAAAAAGTCGGAATTTCAAACTGCAAAAAGGGGCAGAGAGCAAGAATTTGGGTCCAAAATATGGTTCATGTATCGAATTTGGGATGTTTGGGATATTTTGAAAACTGCAGGCGGGTTTGGGCAAAATGTGACCCACTGCCACTTTCAGTAATTGGCATATTTTGGTATAAAACCCGGAATTTCAAACTGCGAATAGGTGCAGAGAGCCAGCATTTGGGTCCAAAATATGGCTCAGGTATCGAATTTGGGATGTTTGGGATATTTTGAAAACTGAAGGGGGGTTTGGGCAAAACGTGATTAACCGCCGCTCCCAGTAATTGGCAGATTTTTGGTATAAAAAGTCAGAATTTCAAACTGCGAATAGGTACAGAGAGCCAGTTTTAAGTCCAAAATAGGGCTCAGGTATCGAATTTGGGATGTTTGGGATATTTTGAAAACTGCTGGGGGGGTTTGGGCAAATGTGACCCACTGCCGCTTTCAGTAATTGGCTTATTTTTGGTATAAAAAGTCGGAATTTTAAACTGCAAATAGGTGCAGAGATCCAGAATTTGGGTCTAAAATATGGCTCAGGTATCGAATTTGGGATGTAGGGGATATTTTGAAAACTGCAGGGGGGTTTGGGCAAAATGTGACCCACTGCCGCTTTCAGTAATTGGCTTAATTTTTGTATAAAAAGTCGGAATTTCAAACTGCGAATAGTTGCAGAGAGGTAGAATTAGGGTCCAAAATATGTCTCAGGTATCGAATTTGGGAAGTTTGGGATATTTTGAGTACTACAGGGTGGTTTGGGCAAAATGTGACCCACTGCCGCTTTCAGTAATTGGCAGATTTTTGGTATAAAAAATAAGAATTTCAAATTGCGAATAGGTGCAGAGAGCCAGAATTTGGGTCCAAAATATTGCTCAGGTATCAAATTTAAATTGTTTGGGATATTTTGAAAACTGCAGGGGGGTTTGGGAAAAATGTGACCCACCGCCGATTTCAGTAATTGGCAGATTTATGGAATAAAAATTCGGAATTTCAAACTGCGAATAGGTGGAGAGAGCCAGAATTTGGGTCAAAAATATGGCTCAGGTATCGAATTTGGGATGTTTGGGATATTTTGAGAACTGCAGGGGGGTTTGGACAAAATGTGACCCACCGCCGCTTTCAGTAATTGGCAGATTTTTGGTATAAAAATTAGGAATTTCAAATTGCGAATAGGTGCAGAGAGCCAGAATTTGGGTCCAAAATATGGCTCAGGTATCGAATTTGGGATATTTGGAATATTTTGAAAACTGCAGGAGGGTTTGGGCTAAATGTGACCCATAGCCGCTCTCAGTAATTGGGAGATTTTTGGTATAAAAAGTCAGAATTTCAAACGGCGAATAGGTGCAGAGAGCCAGAATTTGGGTCCAAAATATGGCTCAGGTATCGAATTTATAATGTTTGGGATATTTTGAAAACTGCAGGGGTGTTTTGGAAAAATGTGACTTACCGCCGATTTCAGTAATTGGCAGATTTTAGGTATAAAAAGTCGGAATTTCACACTCCGAATAGTTGCAGAGAGCCAGAATTTGGGTAAAAAATATGGCTCAGGTATCGAATTTGGGATATTTGGGATATTTTGAGAACTGCAGGGGGATTTGGGCAAAATGAGACCCATCGCCGCTTTCAGTAATTGGCAGATTTTTGGTATAAAAATTAGAAATTTCAAATTGCGAATAGGTGCAGAGAGCCAGAATTTGGGTCCAAAATATGGCTCAGGTATCTAATTTGGGATATTTTGAAAACTGCAGGGGGGTTTGGGCAAAATGTGACCCACCGCCTCTTTCAATAATTGGCAGATTTTTGGTATAAAAATTCGGAATTTCAAACTGAGAATAGGTGCAGAAAGCCAGAATTTGGGTCCAAAATATGGCTCAGGTATCGAATTTAGGATGTTTGGGATATTTTGAAAAGTGCAGGGGGGTTTGGGCAAAATGTGACCCACTGCCTCTTTCAGTAATTGGCAGATTTTTGGTATAAAAAGTTTCAATTTCAAACTGCGAATAGGTGCAGAGAGCCAGAATTTGGGTCCAAAATATGGCTCAGGTATCGAATTTGGGATGTGTGGGATGTTTTGAAAACTGCAGGGGGGTTTGGGCAAAATGTGACCCACCGCCGCTTTCAGTAATTGGCAGATTTTTGGTATAAAAATTCGGAATTTTAAACTGCGAATAGGTGCAGAGAGCCAGAATTTGGGTACAAAATATGGCTCAGGTATCGAATTTGGGATATTTGTGATATTTTGAAAACTGCATGAGGGTTTGGGCAAAATGTGACCCATAGCTGGTTTCAGTAATTGGGAGATTTTTGGTATAAAATTCGGAATTTCAAACTGCGAATAGGTGCAGAGAACCAGAGTTTGGGTCCAAAATATGGCTCAGGTATCGAATTTGGGATGTTTGGGATATTTTGAAAACTGCAGGAGGGTTAGGGCAAAATGTGACCCACCGCCGCTTTCAGTAATTGGCATTTTTGGTATAAAAAGTCGGAAATTCAAACTGCGAATGGGTGCAGAGAGCCAGAATTTGGATCCAAAATATGGCTCAGGTATCGAATTTGGGATGTAGGGGATATTTTGAAAACTGCAGGGGGGTTTGGGCAAAACGTGACCCACCGCCGCTCTCAGTAATTGGCAGATTTTTGGTATAAAAATTAGGAATTTCAAATTGCGAATAGGTGCAGAGAGCCAGAATTTGGGTCCAAAATATGGCTCAGGTATCTAATTTGGGATATTTTGAAAACTGCAGGAGGTTTGGGCAAAAATGTGACCCATAGCCGCTCTCAGTAATTGGGAGATTTTTTGTGTAAAACGTCGGAATTTCAAACTGCGAATAGGTGCAGAGAGCCAGAATTTTGGTCCAAAATATGGCTCAGGTATCGAATTTGGGTGTTTGGGATATTTTGAAACTGCAGGGGTGTTTGGGCAAAATGTGACCCACCGCTACTTTCAGTAATTGGCATATTTTGGTATAAAAAGTCGAAATTTCAACAGCGAATAGGTGCAGAGAGCCAGAATTTGGGTCCAAAATATGGATAAGGTATCGAATTTGGGATTTGGATATTTTGAAAACTGCAGGGGGGTTTGGGCAAAATATGACCCACCGCCGCTTTCAGTAATTGGCAGATTTTGCGAATAAAAATTCGGAATTTCAAACAGCGAATAGGTGCAGAGAGCCAGAATTTGGGTCCAAAATATGGATAAGGTATCGAATTTATGATGTTTTGGATATTTTGAAAACTGCAGGGGTGTTTGGCAAAATGTGACCCACCGCTGCTTTCAGTAATTGACAGATTTTTGGTATAAAAAGTCGGAATTTCAAATGGCGAATAGGTGCAGAGAGCCAGAATTTGGGTATAAAATATGGCTCAGGTATCGAATTTGGGATGTTTGGGATATTTTGAAACTGCAGTGTTGTTTGGGCAAATGTGACCCACCGCCACTTTCATTAATTGGCAAATTTTTGATATAAAAAGGCGGAATTTCAAACTGCGAATAGGTGCAGAGAGCCAGAATTTGGGTTCAAAATATGGCTCAGGTATCGAATTTGGGATGTTTATGATATTTTAAAAACTGCAGGGGGATTGGGCAAAATGTGACCCATAGCTGCTCTCAGTAATTGGGAGATTTTTGGTAAAAAGTCGGAATTTCAAACGGCAAATAGGTGCAGAGAGCCAGAATTTGGGTCAAAAATATGGCTCTGGTATCGAATTTGTAATGTTTCGGATATTTTGAAAACTGCAGGGGGTTTGGGAAAAATGTGACCCACCGCCGATTTCAGTAATTGGCAGATTTTTGGTACAAAAAGTCGGATTTTCTAACTGCGAATAAGTGCAGAGAGCCAGAATTTGGGTCGAAAATATATCTCAGGTATCGAATTTGGGATGTGTGGGATGTTTTGAAAACTGCAGGGGGTTTGGGCAAAATGTGACCCACCGCCGCTTCAGTAATCGGCAGATTTTTGGTATAAAAAGTTGGAATTTCAAATTGCGAATAGGTGCAGAGAGCCAGAATTTGGGTCCAAAATATGGCTCAGGTATCGAATTTGAGTTGTTTGGGATATGTTGAAAAGTGCAGGGGGTTTGGGCAAAATGTGACCCACCGCCTCTTTCAGTAATTGGCAGATTTTTAGTATAAAAATTCGGAATTTCAAACTGCGAATAGGTGCAGAAAGCCAGAATTTGGGTCCAAAATATGGCTCAGGTATCGAATTTAGGATGTTTGGGATATTTTGAAAAGTGCAGGGGGGTTTGGGCAAAATGTGACCCACTGCCTCTTTCAGTAATTGGCAGATTTTTGGTATAAAAAGTTTCAATTTCAAACTGCGAATAGGTGCAGAGAGCCAGAATTTGGGTCCAAAATATGGCTCAGGTATCGAATTTGGGATGTTTGGGATATTTTGAGAACTGCAGGGGGGTTTGGGCAAAATGTGACCCACCGCCGCTTTCAGTAATTGGCAGATTTTTGGTATAAAAAGTAGGAATTTCAAATTGCGAATAGATGCAGAGAGCCAGAATTTGGGTCCAAAATATGGCTCAGGTATCGAATTTGGGATATTTGGGATATTTTGAAAACTGCATGAGGGTTTGGGCAAAATGTGACCCATAGCTGGTTTCAGTAATTGGGAGATTTTTGGTATAAAATTCGGAATTTCAAACTGCGAATAGGTGCAGAGAACCAGAGTTTGGGTCCAAAATATGGCTCAGGTATCGAATTTGGGATGTTTGGGATATTTTGAAAACTGCAGGGGGGTTTGGGCAAAATGTGACCCACCGCCACTTTCAGTAATTGGCACATTTTTTGTATAAAAACTCGGAATTTCAAACTGCGAATAGGTGCAGAGAGCCAGAATTTGGGTCCAAAATATGGCTCAGGTATCGAATTTGGAATGTTTGGGATATTTTGAGTACTACAGGGTGGTTTGGGCAAAATGTGACCCACTGCCGCTTTCAGTAATTGGCAGATTTTTGGTATAAAAAATAAGAATTTCAAACTGCGAATAGGTGCAGAGAGCCAGAATTTGGGTCCAAAATATGGCTCAGGTTTCGAATTTGGGATGTTTGGGATATTTTGAAAACTGAAGGGGGGTTTGGGCAAAACGTGACCCACCGCCGCTCCCAGTAATTGGCAGATTTTTGGTATAAAAAGTCGGAATTTCAAACTGCGAATAGGTGCAGAGAGCCAGAATTTGGGTCCAAAATATGGCTCAGTTATCGAATTTGGGATGTATGGGATATTTTGAAAACTGCAGGGGGTTAGGGCAAAATGTGACCCACCGCCGCTTTCAGTAATTGGCATATTTTGGTATAAAAATTTGGAATTTTAAACTGCAAATAGGTGCAGAGATCCAGAATTTGGGTCTAAAATATGGCTCAGGTATCGAATTTGGGATGTAGGGGATATTTTGAAACTGCAGGGGGGTTTGGGCAAAATGTGACCCACTGCCGCTTTCAGTAATTGGCTTAATTTTTGTATAAAAAGTCGGAATTTCAAACTGCGAATAGTTGCAGAGAGCCAGAATTTGGGTCCAAAATATGTCTCAGGTATCGAGTTTGGGAAGTTTGGGATATTTTGAAAACTGCAGGGGGGTTTGGGCAAAATGTGACCCACCACCGCTTGCAGTAATTGGCTTATTTTTGGTATAAAAAGTCGGAATTTCAAACTGCAAAAAGGGGCAGAGAGCAAGAATTTGGGTCCAAAATATGGTTCATGTATCGAATTTGGGATGTTTGGGATATTTTGAAAACTGCAGGCGGGTTTGGGCAAAATGTGACCCACTGCCACTTTCAGTAATTGGCATATTTTGGTATAAAACCGGAATTTCAAACTGCGAATAGGTGCAGAGAGCCAGCATTTGGGTCCAAAATATGGCTCAGGTATCGAATTTGGGATGTTTGGGATATTTTGAAAACTGAAGGGGGGTTTGGGCAAAACGTGATTAACCGCCGCTCCCAGTAATTGGCAGATTTTGGGTATAAAAAGTCAGAATTTCAAACTGCGAATAGGTACAGAGAGCCAGTTTTAAGTCCAAAATAGGCTCAGGTATCGAATTTGGGATGTTTGGGATATTTTGAAAACTGCTGGGGGGGTTTGGGCAAATGTGACCCACTGCCGCTTTCAGTAATTGGCTTATTTTTGGTATAAAAAGTCGGAATTTTAAACTGCAAATAGGTGCAGAGATCCAGAATTTGGGTCTAAAATATGGCTCAGGTATCGAATTTGGGATGTAGGGGATATTTTGAAAACTGCAGGGGGGTTTGGGCAAAATGTGACCCACTGCCGCTTTCAGTAATTGGCTTAATTTTTTGTATAAAAAGTCGGAATTTCAAACTGCGAATAGTTGCAGAGAGGTAGAATTAGGGTCCAAATATGTCTCAGGTATCGAATTTGGGAAGTTTGGGATATTTTGAGTACTACAGGGTGGTTTGGGCAAAATGGACCCACTGCCGCTTTCAGTAATTGGCAGATTTTTGGTATAAAAAATAAGAATTTCAAATTGCGAATAGGTGCAGAGAGCCAGAATTTGGGTCCAAAATATTGCTCAGGTATCAAATTTAAATTGTTTGGGATATTTTGAAAACTGCAGGGGGGTTTGGGAAAAATGTGACCCACCGCCGATTTCAGTAATTGGCAGATTTATGGAATAAAAATTCGGAATTTCAAACTGCGAATAGGTGGAGAGAGCCAGAATTTGGGTCAAAAATATGGCTCAGGTATCGAATTTGGGATGTTTGGGATATTTTGAGAACTGCAGGGGGTTTGGGCAAAATGTGACCCACCGCCGCTTTCAGTAATTGGCAGATTTTTGGTATAAAAATTAGGAATTTCAAATTGCGAATAGGTGCAGAGAGCCAGAATTTGGGTCCAAAATATGGCTCAGGTATCGAATTTGGGATATTTGGAATATTTTGAAAACTGCAGGAGGGTTTGGGCTAAATGTGACCCATAGCCGCTCTCAGTAATTGGCAGATTTTTGGTATAAAAAGTCAGAATTTCAAACGGCGAATAGGTGCAGAGAGCCAGAATTTGGGTCCAAAATATGCTCAGGTATCGAATTTATAATGTTTGGGATATTTTGAAAACTGCAGGGGTGTTTTGGAAAAATGTGACTTACCGCCGATTTCAGTAATTGGCAGATTTTAGGTATAAAAAGTCGGAATTTCACATCCGAATAGTTGCAGAGAGCCAGAATTTGGGTAAAAAATATGGCTCAGGTATCGAATTTGGGATATTTGGGAAATTTTGAGAACTGCAGGGGGATTTGGGCAAAATGAGACCCATCGCCGCTTTCAGTAATTGGCAGATTTTTGTATAAAAATTAGAAATTTCAAATTGCGAATAGGTGCAGAGAGCCAGAATTTGGGTCCAAAATATGGCTCAGGTATCTAATTTGGGATATTTTGAAAACTGCAGGGGGTTTGGGCAAAATGTGACCCACCGCCTCTTTCAATAATTGGCAGATTTTTGGTATAAAAATTCGGAATTTCAAACTGAGAATAGGTGCAGAAAGCCAGAATTTGGGTCCAAAATATGGCTCAGGTATCGAATTTAGGATGTTTGGGATATTTTGAAAAGTGCAGGGGGGTTTGGGCAAAATGTGACCCACTGCCTCTTTCAGTAATTGGCAGATTTTTGGTATAAAAAGTTTCAATTTCAAACTGCGAATAGGTGCAGAGAGCCAGAATTTGGGTCCAAAATATGGCTCAGGTATCGAATTTGGGATGTGTGGGATGTTTTGAAAACTGCAAGGGGGTTTGGGCAAAATGTGACCCACCGCCGCTTTCAGTAATTGGCAGATTTTTGGTATAAAAATTCGGAATTTTAAACTGCGAATAGGTGCAGAGAGCCAGAATTTGGGTACAAAATATGGCTCAGTATCGAATTTGGGATATTTGTGATATTTTGAAAACTGCATGAGGGTTTGGGCAAAATGTGACCTATAGCTGGTTTCAGTAATTGGGAGATTTTTGGTATAAAATTCGGAATTTCAAACTGCGAATAGGTGCAGAGAACCAGAGTTTGGGTCCAAAATATGGCTCAGGTATCGAATTTGGGATGTTTGGGATATTTTGAAAACTGCAGGGGGGTTTGGGCAAAATGTGACCCACCGCCGCTTTCAGTAATTGGCAGATTTTTGGTATAAAAACTCGGAATTTCAAACTGCGAATAGGTGCAGAGAGCCAGAATTTGGGTCCAAAATATGGCTCAGGTATCGAATTTGGAATGTTTGGGATATTTTGAGTACTACAGGGTGGTTTGGGCAAATGTGACCCACTGCCGCTTTCAGTAATTGGCAGAATTTTGGTATAAAAAATAAGAATTTCAAATTTGCGAATAGGTGCAGAGAGCCAGAATTTGGGTCCAAAATATGGCTCAGGTATCGAATTTGGGATATTTGGGATATTTTGAAAACTGCAGGAGGATTTGGGCAAAATGTGACCCAAAACGCTGTCAGTAATTGGGAGATTTTTGGTATAAAAAGTCGGAATTTCAAACGGCGAATAGGTGCAGAGAGCCAGAATTTGGGTCAAAAATATGGCTCAGGTATCGAATTTGGGATGTTTGGATATTTTGAGAACTGCAGGGGGTTTGGGCAAAATGTGACCCACCGCCGCTTTCAGTAATTGGCAGATTTTTTGTATAAAAAGTAGGAATTTCAAATTGCGAATAGGTGCAGAGAGCCAGAATTTGGGTCCAAAATATGGCTCAGGTATCGAATTTGGGATATTTGGAATATTTTGAAAACTGCAGAGGGTTTGGGCAAAATGTGACCCATAGCCGCTCTCAGTAATTGGGAGATTTTTGGAATAAAAATTCGGAATTTCAAACTGCGAATAGGTGCAGAGAGCCAGAATTTGGGTCCAAAATATGGCTCAGGTATCGAATTTATAATGTTTGGGCTATTTTTGAAAACTGCAGGGGAGTTTTGGAAAAATGTGACTTACCGCCGATTTCAGTAATTGGCAGATTTTTGGTATAAAAAGTCGGAATTTCACACTCCGAATAGTGCTGAGAGCCAGAATTTGGGTAAAAAATATGGCTCAAGTATCGAATTTGGGATATTTGGGATATTTTGAGAACTGCAGGGGGATTTGGGCATAATGAGACCCATCGCCGCTTTCAGTAATTGGCAGATTTTTGGTATAAAAATTAGGAATTTCAAATTGCGAATAGGTGCAGAGAGCCAGAATTTGGGTCCAAAATATGGCTCAGGTATCTAATTTGGGATATTTTGAAACTGCAGGAGGGTTTGGGCAAAATGTGACCCATAGCCGCTCTCAGTAATTGGGAGATTTTTTGTATATAAAGTCGGAATTTCAAACTGCGAATAGGTGCAGAGAGCCAGAATTTTGGTCGAAAATATGGCTCAGGTTTCGAATTTGGGATGTTTGGGATATTTTGAAACTTGCAGGGGTGTTTGGGCAAAATGTGACCCACCGCCACTTTCAGTAATTGGCATATTTTGGTATAAAAAGTCGGAATTTCAAACAGCGAATAGGTGCAGAGAGCCAGCATTTGGGTCCAAAATATGGCTCAGATTTCGAATTTGGGATGTTTGGGGTATTTTGAAAACTGAAGGGGGTTTGGGCAAAACGTGACCCACCGCCGCTCTCAGTAATTGGCAGATTTTTTGTATAAAAAGTCGGAATTTCAAACTGCGAATAGGTGCAGAGAGCCAGAATTTGGGTCCAAAATAGGCTCAGGTATCGAATTTGGGATGTATGGGATATTTTGAAAACTGCAGGGGTGTTAGGGCAAAATGTGACCCACCGCCGCTTTCAGTAATTGGCATATTTTTGTATAAAATTTGGAATTTAAACTGCAAATAGGTGCAGAGATCCAGAATTTGGGTCCAAAATATGGCTCAGGTATCGAATTTGGGATGTAGGGGATATTTTGAAAACTGCAGGGGGTTTGGGCAAAATGTGACCCACTGCCGCTCTCAGTAATTGGCATAATTTTTGTATAAAAAGTCGGAATTTCAAACTGCGAATAGTTGCAGAGAGCCAGAATTTGGGTCCAAAATATGTCTCAGGTATCGAGTTTGGGATGTTTGGGATATTTTGAAAACTGCAGGGGGTTTGGGCAAATGTGACCCACCACCGCTTGCAGTAATTGGCATATTTTTGGTATAAAAAGTCGGAATTTCAAACTGCGAAAAGGGGCAGAGAGCAAGAATTTGGGTCCAAAAATATGGTTCATGTATCGAATTGGGATGTTTGGGATATTTTGAAAACTGCAGGCGGGTTTGGGCAAATGTGACCACCGCCACTTTCAGTAATTGGCATATTTTGGTATAAAACCCGGAATTTCAAACTGCGAATAGGTGCAGAGAGCCAGCATTTGGGTCCAAAATATGGCTCAGGTATCGAATTAGGGATGTTTGGGATATTTGAAAACTGAAGGGGGTTTGGGCAAAACGTGATTAACCGCCGCTCCCAGTAATTGGCAGATTTTTGGTATAAAAAGTCAGAATTTCAAACTGCGAATAGGTGCAGAGAGCCAGTTTTAAGTCCATAATAGGGCTCAGGTATCGAATTTGGATATTTTGAAACTGCTGGGGGGTTTGGGCAAATGTGACCCACTGCCGCTTTCAGTAATTGGCTTATTTTTGGTATAAAAGTCGGAATTTTAAACTGCAAATAGGTGCAGAGATCCAGAATTTGGGTCCAAAATATGGCTCAGGTATCGAATTTGGGATGTAGGGGATATTTTGAAAACTGCAGGGGGGTTTGGGCAAAATGTGACCCACTGCCGCTTTCAGTAATTGGCATAATTTTTTGTATAAAAAGTCGGAATTTCAAACTGCGAATAGGGTGCAGAGAGCCAGAATTTGGGTCCAAAATATGTCTCAGGTATCGAATTTGGGAAGTTTGGGATATTTTGAGTACTACGGGTGGTTTGGGCAAATGTGACCCACTGCCGCTTTCAGTAATTGGCAGATTTTTGGTATAAAAAATAAGAATTTCAAATTGCGAATAGGTGCACAGAGCCAGAATTTGGGTCCAAAATATGGCTCAGGTATCAAATTTAAATTGTTTGGGATATTTTGAAAACTGCAGGGGGGTTTAAGAAAAATGTGACCCACCGCCGATTTCAGTAATTGGCAGATTTTTGGAATAAAAGTCGGAATTTCAAACTGCGAATAAGTGCAGAGAGCCAGAATTTGGGTCAAAAATATGGCTCAGGTATCGAATTTGGGATGTTTGGGATATTTTGAGAACTGCAGGGGGGTTTGGGCAAAATGTGACCCACCGCCGCTTTCAGTAATTGGCAGATTTTTGGTATAAAAATTAGGAATTTCAAATAGCGAATAGGTGCAGAGAGCCAGAATTTGGGTCCAAAATATGGCTCAGGTATCGAATTTGGGATATTTGGAATATTTGGAAAACTGCAGGAGGTTTTGGGCAAAATGTGACCCATAGCCGCTCTCAGTAATTGGGAGATTTTTGGTATAAAAAGTCGGAATTTCAAACTGCGAATAGGTGCAGAGAGCCAGTTTTAAGTCCAAAATAGGGCTCAGGTATCGAATTTGGGATGTTTTGGGATATTTTGAAAACTACTGGGGGGGATTGGGCAAATGTGACCCACCGCCGCTTTCAGTAATTGGCATTTTTGGTATAAAAAGTCGGAATTTCAAACTGCGAATAGGTGCAGAGAGCCAGAATTTGGGTCCAAAATATGGCTCAGGTATCGAATTTGGAATGTTTGGGATATTTTGAGTACTACAGGGTGGTTTGGGCAAAATGTGACCCACTGCCGCTTTCAGTAATTGGCAGATTTTTGGTATAAAAAATAAGAATTTCAAATTTGCGAATAGGTGCAGAGAGCCAGAATTTGGGTCCAAAATATGGCTCAGGTATCGAATTTGGGATATTTGGGATATTTTGAAAACTGCAGGAGGATTGGGCAAAATGTGACCCAAAACCGCTCTCAGTAATTGGAGATTTTTGGTAAAAAAAGTCGGAATTTCAAACGGCGATTAGGTGCAGAGAGCCAGAATTTGGGTCAAAAATATGGCTCAGGTATCGAATTTGGGATGTTTGGGATATTTTGAGAACTGCAGGGGGGTTTGGGCAAAATGTGACCCACTGCCGCTTTCAGTAATTGGCAGATTTTTGGTATAAAAAGTAGGAATTTCAAATTGCGAATAGGTGCAGAGAGCCAGAATTTGGGTCCAAAATATGGCTCAGGTATCGAATTTGGGATATTTGGAATATTTTGAAAACTGCAGGAGGGTTTGGGCAAAATGTGACCCATAGCCGCTCTCAGTAATTGGGAGATTTTTGTAATAAAAATTCGGAATTTCAAACTGCGAATAGGTGCAGAGAGCCAGAATTTGGGTCCAAAATATGGCTCAGGTATCGAATTTAAATGTTTGGGCTATTTTGAAAACTGCAGGGGGGTTTTGGAAAATGTGACTTACGCCGATTTCAGTAATTGGCAGATTTTTGGTATAAAAAGTCGGAATTTCACACTCCGAATAGTTGCTGAGAGCCAGAATTTGGGTAAAAAATATGGCTCAAGTATCGAATTTGGGATATTTGGGATATTTTGAGAACTGCAGGGGGATTTGGGCATAATGAGACCCATCGCCGCTTTCAGTAATTGGCAGATTTTTGGTATAAAAATTAGGAATTTCAAATTGCGAATAGGTGCAGAGAGCCAGAATTTGGGTCCAAAATATGGCTCAGGTATCTAATTTGGGATATTTTGAAAACTGCAGGAGGGTTTGGGCAAAATGTGACCCATAGCCGCTCTCAGTAATTGGGAGATTTTTTGTATATAAAGTCGGAATTTCAAACTGCGAATAGGTGCAGAGAGCCAGAATTTTGGTCGAAAATATGGCTCAGGTTTCGAATTTGGGATGTTTGGGATATTTTGAAACTTGCAGGGGTGTTTGGGCAAAATGTGACCACCGCCACTTTCAGTAATTGGCATATTTTTGGTATAAAAAGTCGGAATTTCAAACAGCGAATAGGTGCAGAGAGCCAGCATTTGGGTCCAAAATATGGCTCAGATTTCGAATTTGGGATGTTTAGGGTATTTTGAAAACTGAAGGGGGGTTTGGGCAAAACGTGACCCACCGCCGCTCTCAGTAATTGGCAGATTTTTGGTATAAAAAGTCGGAATTTCAAACTGCGAATAGGTGCAGAGAGCCAGAATTTGGGTCCAAAATATGGCTCAGGTATCGAATTTGGATGTATGGGATATTTTGAAAACTGCAGGGGTGTTAGGGCAAAATGTGACCCACCGCCGCTTTCAGTAATTGGCAGATTTTTGGTATAAAAATTAGGAATTTCAAATAGCGAATAGGTGCAGAGAGCCAGAATTTGGGTCCAAAATATGGCTCAGGTATCGAATTTGGGATATTTGGAATATTTGGAAAACTGCAGGAGGTTTTGGGCAAAATGTGACCCATAGCCGCTCTCAGTAATTGGGAGATTTTTGGTATAAAAAGTCGGAATTTCAAACTGCGAATAGGTGCAGAGAGCCAGTTTTAAGTCCAAAATAGGGCTCAGGTATCGAATTTGGGATGTTTGGGATATTTTGAAAACTACTGGGGGGGATTGGGCCAAATGTGACCCACTGCCGCTTTCAGTAATTGGCTAATTTTTGGTATAAAAAGTCGGAATTTTAAACTGCAAATAGGTGCAGAGATCCGAATTTGGGTCCAAAATATGGCTCAGTATCGAATTTGGGATGTAGGGATATTTTGAAAACTGCAGGGGGGTTTGGGCAAAATGTGACCCACTGCCGCTTTCAGAAATTGGCATAATTTTTGTATAAAAAGTCGGAATTTCAAACTGCGAATAGGTGCAGAGAGCCAGAATTTGGGTCCAAAATATGTCTCAGGTATCGAATTTGAGAAGTTTGGGATATTTTGAAACTGCAGGGGCGTTTGGGCAAAATGTGACCCGCGGCGTTCAGTAATGGGCATATTTTTGTATAAAAAGTCGGAATTTAAAACTGCGAATAGGTGCAGAGAGCCAGAATTTGGGTCCAAAATATGGTTCATGTATCGAATTTGGGATGTTTTGGATATTTGAGAACTGCAGGGGGGTTTGGGCAAATGTGACCCACCGCCGCTTTCAGTAATTGGCAGAATTTTGGTATAAAAAGTCGGAAATTCAAACTCCGAATAGGTGCAGAGAGTCAGAATTTGGGTCAAAAATATGGCTCAGGTATCGAATTTGAGACGTTTGGGATATTTTGAAAACTGCAGGGGGGGGTTTGGGCAAACTGTGACCCAGCGCCGCTTTCAGTAATTGGCATATTTTTGGTATAAAAGTCAGAATTTCAAACAGCGAATAGATGCAGAGAGCCAGAATTTGGGACCAAAATATTGCTCAGGTATCGAATTTGGGATGTTTTGGATATTTTGAAAACTGCAGGGGGGTTTGGGCAAAATGGACCCACCGCCGCTTTCATTAATTGGCAAATTTTTTGGTATAAAAAGTCGGAATTTCAAACTGCGAATAGGTGCAGAGAGCCAGAATTTGGGTCCAAAATATGGTTATGTATCGAATTTGGGATGTTTTGGATATTTTGAAAACTACAGGGGGGTTTGGGCAAAACGTGACCCACCGCCGCTCTCAGTATTGGCAGATTTTTGGTATAAAAAGTCGGAATTTCAAACTGCGAATAGGTGCAGAGAGCCAGAATTTGGGTCCAAAATATGGCTCATGTATCGAATTTGGGATGTATGGGATATTTTGAAAACTGCAGGAGGGTTAGGGCAAAATGTGACCCACCGCCGCTTTCAGTAATTGGCATATTTTTGGTATAAAAAGTCGGAAATTCAAACTGCGAATGGGTGCAGAGAGCCAGAATTTGGATCCAAAATATGGCTCAGGTATCGAATTTGGGATGTTTGGGATATTTTGAAAACTGCAGGGGGGTTTGGGCAAAATGTGACCCACCACCGTTTGCAGTAATTGGCATATTTTTGGTATAAAAAGTCGGAATTTCAAACTGCGAATAGGTGCAGAGAGCCAGCATTTGGGTCCAAATATGGCTCAGGTATCGAATTTGGGATGTTTGGGATATTTTGAAAACTGCTTGGGGGTTTGGGCAAATGTGACCCACCGCCGCTTTCAGTAATTGGCTTATTTTTGGTATAAAAAGTCGGAATTACAAACTGCTAATAGGTGCAGTGATCCAGAATTTGGGTCCAAAATATGGCTCAGGTATCGAATTTGGGATGTATGAGATTTTGAAAACTGCAGGGGGGTTAGGGCAAAATGTGACCACCGCCGCTTTCAGTAATTGGCATTTTTGGTATAAAAATTCGGAATTTTAAACTGCAAATAGGTGCAGAGATCCAGAATTTGGGTCCAAAATATGGCTCAGGTATCGAATTGGGATGTAGGTGATATTTTGAAAACTGCAGGGGGGTTTGGGCAAAATGTGACCCACTGCCGCTTTCAGTAATTGGCATAATTTTTTGGATAAAAAGTCGGAATTTCAAACTGCGAATAGTTGCAGAGAGCCAGAATTTGGGTCCAAAATATGTCTCAGGTATCGAGTTTGGGAAGTTTGGGATATTTTGAAAACTGCAGGGGGGTTTGGGCAAAATGTGACCCACCACCGCTTGCAGTAATTGGCATATTTTTGGTATAAAAAGTCGGAATTTTAAACTGCGAATAGGGGCAGAGAGCAAGAAATTGGGTCCAAAATATGGTTCATGTATAGAATTTGGGATGTTTGGGATATTTTGAAAACTGCAGGCGGGTTTGGGCAAAATGTGACCCACCGCCACTTTCATTAATTGGCATATTTTGGTATAAAACCCGGAATTTCAACTGCGAATAGGTGCAGAGAGCCAGCATTTGGGTCCAAAATATGGCTCAGGTATCGAATTTGGGATGTTTGGGATATTTTGAAAACTGAAGAGGGGTTTGGGCAAAACGGTAATTAACCGCCGCACCCAGTAATTGGCAGATTTTTGTATAAAAAGTCAGAATTTCAAACTGCGAATAGGTGCAGAGAGCCAGTTTTAAGTCCAAAATAGGGCTCAGGTATCGAATTTGGGATGTTTGGGATATTTTGAAAACTACTGGGGGGTTTGGGCAAATGTGACCCACCGCCGCTTTCAGTAATTGGCTAATTTTTGGTATAAAAAGTCGGAATTTTAAACTGCAAATAGGTGCAGAGATCCAGAATTTGGGTCCAAAATATGGCTCAGGTATCGAATTTGGGATGTAGGGGATATTTTGAAAACTGCAGGGGGGTTTGGGCAAAATGTGACCCACTGCCGCTTTCAGTAATTGGCATAATTTTTGTATAAAAAGTCGGAATTTCAAACTGCGAATAGGTGCAGAGAGCCAGAATTTGGGTCCAAAATATGTCTCAGGTATCGAATTTGGGAAGTTTGGGATATTTTGAAAACTGCAGGGGGGTTTGGGCAAATGTGACCCACCGCTTCTTTCAGTAATTGGCAGATTTTTGGTATAAAAAGTCGGAATTTCAAACAGCGAGAGAGACAGAATTTGGGTCCAAAATATGGCTTAGGTATCGAATTTAGGATGTTTGGAATATTCTGAAAACTGCTGGGGGGTGACCCTCCGCCGCTTTCAGTAATTGGCATATTTTGGTACAAAAAGTCGGAATTTCAAACTGCGAATAGGTGCAGAGAGCCAGAATTTGGGTCCAAAATATGGCTCAGGTATCGAATTTGGGATGTTTGGGATATTTTGAAAACTGCAGGGGCGTTTGGGCAAAATTGACCCGAGGCGTTCAGTAATGGGCATATTTTTGGTATAAAAAGTCGGAATTTAAAACTGCGAATAGGTGCAGAGAGCCAGAATTTGGGTCCAAAATATGGTTCATGTATCGAATTTGGGATGTTTTGGATATTTTGAGAACTGCAGGGGGTTTGGGCAAAATGTGACCCACCGCCGCTTTCAGTAATTGGCAGAATTTTGGTATAAAAGTCGGAAATTCAAACTCCGAATAGGTGCAGAGAGTCAGAATTTGGGTCAAAAATATGGCTCAGGTATCGAATTTGGGATGTTTGGGATATTTTGAAAACTGCAGGGGGGTTTGAGCAAAATGTGACACCGCCGCTTTCAGTAATTGGCATATTTTTGGTATAAAAAGTCGGAATTTCAAACAGCTAATAGGTGCAGAGAGCCAGAATTTGGGTCCAAAATATGGCTCAGGTATCGAATTTGAGACGTTTGGGATATTTTGAAAACTGCAGGGGGGGGGGGGGTTTGGGCAAACTGTGACCCAGCGCCGCTTTCAGTAATTGGCATATTTTTGGTATAAAAAGTCAGAATTTCAAACAGTGAATAGGTGCAGAGAGCCAGAATTTGGGACCAAAATATTGCTCAGGTATCGAATTTGGGATGTTTTGGATATTTTGAAAACTGCAGGGGGGTTTGGGCAAATGTGACCCACCGCCGCTTTCATTAATTGGCAAATTTTTGGTATAAAAAGTCGGAATTTCAAACTGCGAATAGGTGCAGAGAGCCAGAATTTGGGTCCAAAATATGGCTCAGGTATCGAATTTGGGATGTTTGGGATATTTTGAAAACTGAAGGGGGGTTTGGGCAAAACGTGACCCACCGCCGCTCTCAGTAATTGGCAGATTTTTGGTATAAAAAGTCGGAATTTCAAACTGCGAATAGGTGCAGAGAGCCAGAATTTGGGTCCAAAATATGGCTCAAGTATCGAATTTGGGATGTATGGGATATTTTGAAAACTGCAGGAGGGTTAGGGCAAAATGTGACCACCGCCGCTCCCCAGTAATTGGCAGATTTTTGGTATAAAAAGTCGGAATTTCAAACTGCGAATAGGTGCAGAGAGCCAGAATTTGGGTCCAAAATATGGCTCAGGTATCGAATTTGGGATGTATGGGATATTTTGAAAACTGAAGGGGGGTTAGGGCAAAATGTGACCCACCGCCGCTTTCAGTAATTGGCATATTTTTGGTATAAAAATTCGGAATTTTAAACTGCAAATAGGTGCAGAGATCCAGAATTGGGTCCAAAATATGGCTCAGGTATCGAATTTGGGATGTAGGGGATATTTTGAAAACTGCAGGGGGGTTTGGGCAAAATGTGACCCACTGCCGCTTTCAGCAATTGGCATAATTTTTGTATAAAAAGTCGGAATTTCAAACTGCGAATAGTTGCAGAGAGCCAGAATTTGGGTCCAAAATATGTCTCAGGTATCGAGTTTGGGAAGTTTGGGATATTTTGAAAACTGCAGGGGGGTTTGGGCAAAATGTGACCCCACCACCGCTTGCAGTAATTGGCAAATTTTGGTATAAAAAGTCGAATTTCAAACAGCGAGAGAGACAGAATTTGGGTCCAAAATATGGCTTAGGTATCGAATTTAGGATGTTTGGAATATTTTGAAAACTGCTGGGGGGTGACCCTCCGCCGCTTTCAGTAATTGGCATATTTTGGTACAAAAATTCGGAATTTCAAACTGCGAATAGGTGCAGAGAGCCAGAATTTAGGTCCAAAATATAGCTCAGGTATCGAATTTGGGATGTTTGGGATATTTTGAAAACTGAAGGGGGTTTGGGCAAAACGTGATTAACCGCCGCTCCCAGTAATTGGCAGATTTTTGGTATAAAAAGTCAGAATTTCAAACTGCGAATAGGTGCAGAGAGCCAGTTTTAAGTCCAAAATAGGGCTCAGGTATCGAATTTGGGATGTTTGGGATATTTTGAAAACTGCTGGGGTGGTTTGGGCAAATGTGACCCACCGCCGCTTTCAGTAATTGGCTTATTTTTGGTATAAAAAGTAGGAATTTTAAACTGCAAATAGGTGCAGAGATCCAGAATTTGGGTCCAAAATATGGCTCAGGTAACGAATTTGGATGTATGGGATATTTTGAAAACTGAAGGGGGGTTAGGGCAAAATGTGACCCACCGCCGCTTTCAGTAATTGCATATTTTTGGTATAAAAATTCGGAATTTTAAACTGCAAATAGGTGCAGAGATCCAGAATTTGGGTCCAAAATATGGCTCAGGTATCGAATTTGGGATGTAGGGGATATTTTGAAAACTGCAGGGGGGTTTGGGCAAAATGTGACCCACTGCCGCTTTCAGTAATTGGCATAATTTTTGTATAAAAAGTCGGAATTTCAAACTGCGAATAGGTGCAGAGAGCCAGAATTTGGGTCCAAAATATATCTCAGGTATCGAATTTGGGAAGTTTGGGATATTTTGAAAACTGCAGGGGAGTTTGGGCAAAATGTGACCCACCGCTTCTTTCAGTAATTGGCAGATTTTTGGTATAAAAAAGTCGGGAATTTCAAACAGCGAGAGAGACAGAATTTGGGTCCAAAATATGGCTTAGGTATAGAATTTAGGATGTTTGGAATATTTTGAAAACTGCTGGGGGTGACCCTACGCCGCTTTCAGTAATTGGCATATTTTGGTACAAAAAGTCGGAATTTCAAACTGCGAATAGGTGCAGAGAGCCAGAATTTGGGTCCAAAATATGGCTCAGGTATCGAATTTGGGATGTTTTGGATATTTTGAAAACTGCAGGGGCGTTTGGGCAAAATGTGACCAGCGGCGTTCAGTAATGGGCATATTTTTGGTATAAAAAGTCGGAATTTAAAACTGCGAATAGGTGCAGAGAGCCAGAATTTGGGTCCAAAATATGGTTCATGTATCGAATTTTGGGATGTTTTGGATATTTTGAGAACTGCAGGGGGGTTTGGGCAAAATGTGACCCACTGCCGCTCTCAGTAATTGGCAGAATTTTGGTATAAAAAGTCGGAATTTCAAACTCCGAATAGGTGCAGAGAGTCAGAATTTGGGTCAAAAATATAGCTCAGGTATCGAATTTGAGACGTTTGGGATATTTTGAAAACTGCAGGGGGGTTTGGGCAAAATGTGACCCAGCGCCGCTTTCAGTAATTGGCATATTTTTGGTATAAAAAGTCAGAATTTCAAACAGCGAATAGGTGCAGAGAGCCAGAATTTGGGACCAAAATATTGCTCAGGTATCGAATTTGGGATGTTTTGGATATTTTGAAACTGCAGGGGGGTTTGGGCAAAATGTGACCCACCGCCGCTTTCATTAATTGGCAAATTTTTGGTATAAAAAGTCGGAATTTCAAACTGCGAATAGGTGCAGAGAGGCCAGAATTTGGGTCCAAAATATGGCTCAGGTATCGAATTTGGGATGTTTGGGATATTTTGAAAACTGAAGGGGGGTTTGGGCAAAACGTGACCCACCGCCGCTCTCAGTAATTGGCAGATTTTTGGTATAAAAAGTCGGAATTTCAAACTGCGAATAGGTGCAAAGAGCCAGAATTTGGGTCCAAAATATGGCTCAAGTATCGAATTTGGGATGTATGGGATATTTTGAAAACTGCAGGAGGGTTAGGGCAAAATGTGACCCACCGCCGCTCCCAGTAATTGCAGATTTTTGGTATAAAAAGTCGGAATTTCAAACTGCGAATAGGTGCAGAGAGCCAGAATTTGGGTCCAAAATATGGCTCAGGTATCGAATTTGGGATGTATGGGATATTTTGAAAACTGAAGGGGGGTTAGGGCAAAATGTGACCCACCGCCGCTTTCAGTAATTGGCATATTTTTGGTATAAAAATTCGGAATTTTAAACTGCAAATAGGTGCAGAGATCCAGAATTTGGGTCCAAAATATGGCTCAGGTATCGAATTTGGGATGTAGGGGATATTTTGAAAACTGCAGGGGGGTTTGGGCAAAATGTGACCCACTGCCGCTTTCAGCAATTGGCATAATTTTTGTATAAAAAGTCGGAATTTCAAACTGCGAATAGTTGCAGAGAGCCAGAATTTGGGTCCAAAATATGTCTCAGGTATCGAGTTTGGGAAGTTTGGGATATTTTGAAAACTGCAGGGGGGTTTGGGCAAAATGTGACCCACCACCGCTTGCAGTAATTGGCAAATTTTTGGTATAAAAAGTCGGAATTTCAAACAGCGAGAGAGACAGAATTTGGGTCCAAAATATGGCTTAGGTATCGAATTTAGGATGTTTGGAATATTTTGAAAACTGCTGGGGGGTGACCCTCCGCCGCTTTCAGTAATTAGCATATTTTGGTACAAAAATTCGGAATTTCAAACTGCGAATAGGTGCAGAGAGCCAGAATTTAGGTCCAAAATATAGCTCAGGTATCGAATTTGGGATGTTTGGGATATTTTGAAAACTGAAGGGGGGATTGGGCAAAACGTGATTAACCGCCGCTCCCAGTAATTGGCAGATTTTTGGTATAAAAAGTCAGAATTTCAAACTGCGAATAGGTGCAGAGAGCCAGTTTTAAGTCCAAAATAGGGCTCAGGTATCGAATTTGGGATGTTTGGGATATTTTGAAAACTGCTGGGGTGGTTTGGGCAAATGTGACCCACCGCCGCTTTCAGTAATTGGCTTATTTTTGGTATAAAAAGTAGGAATTTTAAACTGCAAATAGGTGCAGAGATCCAGAATTTGGGTCCAAAATATGGCTCAGGTATCGAATTTGGGATGTATGGGATATTTTGAAAACTGAAGGGGGGTTAGGGCAAAATGTGACCCACCGCCGCTTTCAGTAATTGGCATATTTTTGGTATAAAAATTCGGAATTTTAAACTGCAAATAGGTCCAGAGATCCAGAATTTGGGTCCAAAATATGGCTCAGGTATCGAATTTGGGATGTAGGGGATATTTTGAAAACTGCAGGGGGGTTTGGGCAAAATGTGACCCACTGCCGCTTTCAGTAATTGGCATAATTTTTGTATAAAAAGTCGGAATTTCAAACTGCGAATAGGTGCAGAGAGCCAGAATTTGGGTCCAAAATATGTCTCAGGTATCGAATTTGGGAAGTTTGGGATATTTTGAAAACTGCTGGGGGGTTTGGGCAAAATGTGACCCACCGCTTCTTTCAGTAATTGGCAGATTTTTGGTATAAAAAGTCGGAATTTCAAACAGCGAGAGAGACAGAATTTGGGTCCAAAATATGGCTTAGGTATCGAATTTAGGATGTTTGGAATATTTTGAAAACTGCTGGGGGGTGACCCTACGCCGCTTTCAGTAATTGGCATATTTTGGTACAAAAAGTCGGAATTTCAAACTGCGAATAGGTGCAGAGAGCCAGAATTTGGGTCCAAAATATGGCTCAGGTATCGAATTAGGGATGTTTTGGATATTTTGAAAACTGCAGGGGCGTTTGGGCAAAATGTGACCAGCGGCGTTCAGTAATGGGCATATTTTTGGTATAAAAAGTCGGAATTTAAAACTGCGAATAGGTGCAGAGAGCCAGAATTTGGGTCCAAAATATGGTTCATGTATCGAATTTGGGATGTTTTGGATATTTTGAGAACTGCAGGGGGGTTTGGGCAAAATGTGACCCACTGCCGCTCTCAGTAATTGGCAGAATTTTGGTATAAAAAGTCGGAATTTCAAACTCCGAATAGGTGCAGAGAGTCAGAATTTGGGTCAAAAATATAGCTCAGGTATCGAATTTGAGACGTTTGGGATATTTTGAAAACTGCAGGGGGGTTTGGGCAAAATGTGACCCAGCGCCGCTTTCAGTAATTGGCATATTTTTGGTATAAAAAGTCAGAATTTCAAACAGCGAATAGGTGCAGAGAGCCAGAATTTGGGACCAAAATATTGCTCAGGTATCGAATTTGGGATGTTTTGGATATTTTGAAAACTGCAGGGGGTTTGGGCAAAATGTGACCCACCGCCGCTTTCATTAATTGGCAAATTTTTGGTATAAAAAGTCGGAATTTCAAACTGCGAATAGGTGCAGAGAGCCAGAATTTGGGTCCAAAATATGGCTCAGGTATCGAATTTGGGATGTTTGGGATATTTTGAAAACTGAAGGGGGGTTTGGGCAAAACGTGACCCACCGCCGCTCTCAGTAATTGGCAGATTTTTGGTATAAAAAGTCGGAATTTCAAACTGCGAATAGGTGCAGAGAGCCAGAATTTGGGTCCAAAATATGGCTCAAGTATCGAATTTGGGATGTATGGGATATTTTGAAAACTGCAGGAGGGTTAGGGCAAAATGTGACCCACCGCCGCTCCCAGTAATTGGCAGATTTTTGGTATAAAAAGTCGGAATTTCAAACTGCGAATAGGTGCAGAGAGCCAGAATTTGGGTCCAAAATATGGCTCAGGTATCGAATTTGGGATGTATGGGATATTTTGAAAACTGAAGGGGGGTTAGGGCAAATGTGACCCACCGCCGCTTTCAGTAATTGGCATATTTTTGGTATAAAAATTCGGAATTTTAAACTGCAAATAGGTGCAGAGATCCAGAATTTGGGTCCAAAATATGGCTCAGGTATCGAATTTGGGATGTAGGGGATATTTTGAAAACTGCAGGGGGGTTTGGGCAAAATGTGACCCACTGCCGCTTTCAGCAATTGGCATAATTTTTGTATAAAAAGTCGGAATTTCAAACTGCGAATAGTTGCAGAGAGCCAGAATTTGGGTCCAAAATATGTCTCAGGTATCGAGTTTGGGAAGTTTGGGATATTTTGAAAACTGCAGGGGGGTTTGGGCAAAATGTGACCCACCACCGCTTGCAGTAATTGGCAAATTTTTGGTATAAAAAGTCGGAATTTCAAACAGCGAGAGAGACAGAATTTGGGTCCAAAATATGGCTTAGGTATCGAATTTAGGATGTTTGGAATATTTTGAAAACTGCTGGGGGGTGACCCTCCTCCGCTTTCAGTAATTAGCATATTTTGGTACAAAAATTCGGAATTTCAAACTGCGAATAGGTGCAGAGAGCCAGAATTTAGGTCCAAAATATAGCTCAGGTATCGAATTTGGGATGTTTGGGATATTTTGAAAACTGAAGGGGGGTTTGGGCAAAACGTGATTAACCGCCGCTCCCAGTAATTGGCAGATTTTTTGGTATAAAAAGTCAGAATTTCAAACTGCGAATAGGTGCAGAGAGCCAGTTTTAAGTCCAAAATAGGGCTCAGGTATCGAATTTGGGATGTTTGGGATATTTTGAAAACTGCTGGGGTGGTTTGGGCAAATGTGACCCACCGCCGCTTTCAGTAATTGGCTTATTTTGGTATAAAAAGTAGGAATTTTAAACTGCAAATAGGTGCAGAGATCCAGAATTTGGGTCCAAAATATGGCTCAGGTATCGAATTTGGGATGTAGGGGATATTTGAAAACTGCAGGGGGGTTTGGGCAAAATGTGACCCACTGCCGCTTTCAGTAATTGGCATAATTTTTGTATAAAAAGTCGGAATTTCAAACTGCGAATAGGTGCAGAGAGCCAGAATTTGGGTCCAAAATATGTCTCAGGTATCGAATTTGGGAAGTTTGGGATATTTTGAAAACTGCTGGGGGGTTTGGGCAAAATGTGACCCACCGCTTCTTTCAGTAATTGGCAGATTTTTGGTATAAAAAGTCGGAATTTCAAACAGCGAGAGAGACAGAATTTGGGTCCAAAATATGGCTTAGGTATCGAATTTAGGATGTTTGGAATATTTTGAAAACTGCTGGGGGGTGACCCTCCGCCGCTTTCAGTAATTGGCATATTTTGGTACAAAAAGTCGGAATTTCAAACTGCGAATAGGTGCAGAGAGCCAGAATTTGGGTCCAAAATATAGCTCAGGTAGCGAATTTGGGATGTTTGGGATATTTTGAAAACTGAAGGGGGGTTAGGGCAAAACGTGATTAACCGCCGCTCCCAGTAATTGGCAGATTTTTGGTATAAAAAGTCAGAATTTCAAACTGCGAATAGGTGCAGAGAGCCAGTTTTAAGTCCAAAATAGGGCTCAGGTATCGAATTTGGGATGTTTGGGATATTTTGAAAACTGCTGGGGTGGTTTGGGCAAATGTGACCCACCGCCGCTTTCAGTAATTGGCTTATTTTTGGTATAAAAAGTAGGAAATTTAAACTGCAAATAGGTGCAGAGATCCAGAATTTGGGTCCAAAATATGGCTCAGGTATCGAATTTGGATGTAGGGAATATTTTGAAAACTGCAGGGGGGGTTTGGGCAAAATGTGACCCACTGCCGCTTTCAGTAATTGGCATAATTTTTGTATAAAAAGTCGGAATTTCAAAACTGCGAATAGGTGCAGAGAGCCAGAATTTGGGTCCAAAATATGTCTCAGGTATCGAATTTAGGAAGTTTGGGATATTTTGAAAACTGCAGGGGAGTTTGGGCAAAATGTGACCCACCGCTTCTTTCAGTAATTGGCAGATTTTTGGTATAAAAAGTCGGAATTTCAAACAGCGAGAGAGACAGAATTTGGGTCCAAAATATGGCTTAGGTATAGAATTTAGGATGTTTGGAATATTTTGAAAACTGCTGGGGGGTGACCCTCCGCCGCTTTCAGTAATTGGCATATTTTGGTACAAAAAGTCGGAATTTCAAACTGCGAATAGGTGCAGAGAGCCAGAATTTGGGTCCAAAATATGGCTCAGGTATCGAATTTGGGTTGTTTTGGATATTTTGAAAACTGCAGGGGCGTTTGGGCAAAATGTGACCAGCGGCGTTCAGTAATGGGCATATTTTTGGTATAAAAAGTCGGAATTTAAAACTGCGAATAGGTGCAGAGAGCCAGAATTTGGGTCCAAAATATAGTTCATGTATCGAATTTGGGATGTTTTGGATATTTTGAGAACTGCAGGGGGGTTTGGGCAAAATGTGACCCACTGCCGCTCTCAGTAATTGGCAGAATTTTGGTATAAAAAGTCGGAATTTCAAACTCCGAATAGGTGCAGAGAGTCAGAATTTGGGTCAAAAATATAGCTCAGGTATCGAATTTGGGATGTATGGGATATTTTGAAAACTGCAGGGGGGTTTGGGCAAAATGTGACCCAGCCCCGCTTTCAGTAATTGGCATATTTTTGGTATAAAAAGTCAGAATTTCAAACAGCGAATAGGTGCAGAGAGCCAGAATTTGGGACCAAAATATTGCTCAGGTATCGAATTTGGGATGTTTTGGATATTTTGAAAACTGCAGGGGGGTTTGGGCAAAATGTGACCCACCGCCGCTTTCATTAATTGGCAAATTTTTGGTATAAAAAGTCGGAATTTCAAACTGCGAATAGGTGCAGAGAGCCAGAATTTGGGTCCAAAATATGGCTCAGGTATCGAATTTGGGATGTTTGGGATATTTTGAAAACTGAAAGGGGGTTTGGGCAAAACGTGACCCACCGCCGCTCTCAGTAATTGGCAGATTTTTGGTATAAAAAGTCGGAATTTCAAACTGCGAATAGGTGCAGAGAGCCAGAATTTGGTTCCAAAATATGGCTCAAGTATCGAATTTGGGATGTATGGGATATTTTGAAAACTGCAGGAGGGTTAGGGCAAAATGTGACCCACCGCCGCTCCCAGTAATTGGCAGATTTTTGGTATAAAAAGTCGGAATTTCAAACTGCGAATAGGTGCAGAGAGCCAGAATTTGGGTCCAAAATATGGCTCAGGTATCGAATTTGGGATGTATGGGATATTTTGAAAACTGAAGGGGGGTTAGGGCAAAATGTGACCCACCGCCGCTTTCAGTAATTGGCATATTTTTGGTATAAAAATTCGGAATTTTAAACTACAAATAGGTGCAGAGATCCAGAATTTGGGTCCAAAATATGGCTCAGGTATCGAATTTGGGATGTAGGGGATATTTTGAAAACTGCAGGGGGGTTTGGGCAAATGTGACCCACTGCCGCTTTCAGTAATTGGCATAATTTTTGTATAAAAAGTCGGAATTTCAAACTGCGAATAGTTGCAGAGAGCCAGAATTTGGGTCCAAAATATGTCTCAGGTACCGAGTTTGGGAAGTTTGGGATATTTTGAAAACTGCAGGGGGGTTTGGGCAAAATGTGACCCACCACCGCTTGCAGTAATTGGCAAATTTTTGGTATAAAAAGTCGGAATTTCAAACTGCGAATAGGGGCAGAGAGCAAGAATTTGGGTCCAAAATATGGTTCATGTATCGAATTTGGGATGTTTGGGATATTTTGAAAACTGAAGGGGGTTTGGGCAAAACGTGATTAACCGCCGCTCCCAGTAATTGGCCGATTTTTGGTATAAAAAGTCAGAATTTCAAACTGCGAATAGGTGCAGAGAGCCAGTTTTAAGTCCAAAATAGGGCTCAGGTATCGAATTTGGGATGTTTGGGATATTTTGAAAACTGCTGGGGGGGTTTGGGCAAATGTGACCCACCGCCGCTTTCAGTAATTGGCTTATTTTTGGTATAAAAAGTAGGAATTTTAAACTGCAAATAGGTGCAGAGATCCAGAATTTGGGTCCAAAATATGGCTCAGGTATCGAATTTGGGATGTAGGGGATAATTTGAAAACTGCAGGGGGGTTTGGGCAAAATGTGACCCACTGCCGCTTTCAGTAATTGGCATAATTTTTGTATAAAAAGTCGGAATTTCAAACTGCGAATAGGTGCAGAGAGCCAGAATTTGGGTCCAAAATATGTCTCAGGTATCGAATTTAGGAAGTTTGGGATATTTTGAAAACTGCAGGGGAGTTTGGGCAAAATGTGACCCACCGCTTCTTTCAGTAATTGGCAGATTTTTGGTATAAAAAGTCGGAATTTCAAACAGCGAGAGAGACAGAATTTGGGTCCAAAATATGGCTTAGGTATAGAATTTAGGATGTTTGGAATATTTTGAAAACTGCTGGGGGGTGACCCTCCGCCGCTTTCAGTAATTGGCATATTTTGGTACAAAAAGTCGGAATTTCAAACTGCGAATAGGTGCAGAGAGCCAGAATTTGGGTCCAAAATATGGCTCAGGTATCGAATTTGGGTTGTTTTGGATATTTTGAAAACTGCAGGGGCGTTTGGGCAAAATGTGACCAGCGGCGTTCTGTAATGGGCATATTTTTGGTATAAAAAGTCGGAATTTAAAACTGCGAATAGGTGCAGAGAGCCAGAATTTGGGTCCAAAATACGGTTCATGTATCGAATTTGGGATGTTTTGGATATTTTGAGAACTGCAGGGGGGTTTGGTCAAAATGTGACCCACTGCCGCTCTCAGTAATTGGCAGAATTTTGGTATAAAAAGTCGGAATTTCAAACTCCGAATAGGTGCAGAGAGTCAGAATTTGGGTCAAAAATATAGATCAGGTATCGAATTTGGGATGTATGGGATATTTTGAAAACTGCAGGGGGGTTTGGGCAAAATGTGACCCAGCGCCGCTTTCAGTAATTGGCATATTTTTGGTATAAAAAGTCAGAATTTCAAACAGCGAATAGGTGCAGAGAGCCAGAATTTGGGACCAAAATATTGCTCAGGTATCGAATTTGGGATGTTTTGGATATTTTGAAAACTGCAGGGGGGTTTGGGCAAAATGTGACCCACCGCCGCTTTCATTAATTGGCAAATTTTTGGTATAAAAAGTCGGAATTTCAAACTGCGAATAGGTGCAGAGAGCCAGAATTTGGGTCCAAAATATGGCTCAGGTATCGAATTTGGGATGTTTGGGATATTTTGAAAACTGAAGGGGGGTTTGGGCAAAACGTGACCCACCGCCGCTCTCAGTAATTGGCAGATTTTTGGTATAAAAAGTCGGAATTTCAAACTGCGAATAGGTGCAGAGAGCCAGAATTTGGGTCCAAAATATAGCTCAAGTATCGAATTTGGGATGTATGGGATATTTTGAAAACTGCAGGAGGGTTAGGGCAAAATGTGACCCACCGCCGCTCCCAGTAATTGGCAGATTTTTGGTATAAAAAGTCGGAATTTCAAACTGCGAATAGGTGCAGAGAGCCAGAATTTGGGTCCAAAATATGGCTCAGGTATCGAATTTGGGATGTATGGGATATTTTGAAAACTGAAGGGGGGTTAGGGCAAAATGTGACCCACCGCCGCTTTCAGTAATTGGCATATTTTTGGTATAAAAATTCGGAATTTTAAACTGCAAATAGGTGCAGAGATCCAGAATTTTGGTCCAAAATATGGCTCAGGTATCGAATTTGGGATGTAGGGGATATTTTGAAAACTGCAGGGGGGTTTGGGCAAAATGTGACCCACTGCCGCTTTCAGTAATTGGCATAATTTTTGTATAAAAAGTCGGAATTTCAAACTGCGAATAGTTGCAGAGAGCCAGAATTTGGGTCCAAAATATGTCTCAGGTACCGAGTTTGGGAAGTTTGGGATATTTTGAAAACTGCAGGGGGGTTTGGGCAAAATGTGACCCACCACCGCTTGCAGTAATTGGCAAATTTTTGGTATAAAAAGTCGGAATTTCAAACTGCGAATAGGGGCAGAGAGCAAGAATTTGGGTCCAAAATATGGTTCATGTATCGAATTTGGGATGTTTGGGATATTTTGAAAACTGAAGGGGGGTTTGGGCAAAACGTGATTAACCGCCGCTCCCAGTAATTGGCAGATTTTTGGTATAAAAAGTCAGAATTTCAAACTGCGAATAGGTGCAGAGAGCCAGTTTTAAGTCCAAAATAGGGCTCAGGTATCGAATTTGGGATGTTTGGGATATTTTGAAAACTGCTGGAGGGGTTTGGGCAAATGTGACCCACCGCCGCTTTCAGTAATTGGCTTATTTTTGGTATAAAAAGTAGGAATTTTAAACTGCAAATAGGTGCAGAGATCCAGAATTTGGGTCCAAAATATGGCTCAGGTATCGAATTTGGGATGTAGGGGATAATTTGAAAACTGCAGGGGGGTTTGGCAAAATGTGACCCACTGCCGCTTTCAGTAATTGGCATAATTTTTGTATAAAAAGTCGGAATTTCAAACTGCGAATAGGTGCAGAGAGCCAGAATTTGGGTCCAAAATATGTCTCAGGTATCGAATTTGGGAAGTTTGGGATATTTTGAAAACTGCTTGGGGGTTTGGGCAAAATGTGACCCACCGCTTCTTTCAGTAATTGGCAGATTTTTGGTATAAAAAGTCGGAATTTCAAACAGCGAGAGAGACAGAATTTGGGTCCAAAATATGGCTTAGGTATCGAATTTAGGATGTTTTGAATATTTTGAAAACTGCTGGGGGATGACCCTCCGCCGCTTTCAGTAATTGGCATATTTTGGTACAAAAAGTCGGAATTTCAAACTGCGAATAGGTGCAGAGAGCCAGAATTTGGGTCCAAAATATAGCTCAGATATCGAATTTGGGATGTTTGGGATATTTTGAAAACTGCAGGGGCGTTTGGGCAAAATGTGACCAGCGGCGTTCAGTAATGGGCATATTTTAGGTATAAAAAGTCGGAATTTAAAACTGCGAATAGGTGTAGAGAGCCAGAATTTGGGTCCAAAATATGGTTCATGTATCGAATTTGGGATGTTTTGGATATTTTGAGAACTGCAGGGGGGTTTGGGCTAAATGTGACCCACTGCCGCTCTCAGTAATTGGCAGAATTTTTGTATAAAAATTCGGAATTTCAAACTTCGAATAGGTGCAGAGAGTCAGAATTTGGGTCAAAAATATGGCTCAGGTATCGAATTTGAGACGTTTGGGATATTTTGAAAACTGCAGGGGGGTTTGGGCAAAATGTGACCCAGCGCCGCTTTCAGTAATTGGCATATTTTTGGTATAAAAAGTCAGAATTTCAAACAGCGAATAGGTGCAGAGAGCCAGAATTTGGGACCAAAATATTGCTCAGGTATCGAATTTGGGATGTTTTGGATATTTTGAAAACTGCAGGGGGGTTTGGGCAAAATGTGACCCACCGCCGCTTTCATTAATTGGCAAATTTTTGGTATAAAAAGTCGGAATTTCAAACTGCGAATAGGTGCAGAGAGCCAGAATTTGGGTCCAAAATATGGCTCAGGAATCGAATTTGGGATGTTTGGGATATTTTGAAAACTGAAGGGGGGTTTGGGCAAAACGTGACCCACCGCCGCTCTCAGTAATTGGCAAATTTTTGGTATAAAAAGTCGGAATTTCAAACTGCGAATAGGTGCAGAGAGCCAGAATTTGGGTCCAAAATATGGCTCAAGTATCGAATTTGGGATGTATGGGATATTTTGAAAACTGCAGGAGGGTTAGGGCAAAATGTGACCCACCGCCGCTTTCAGTAATTGGCATATTTTTGGTATAAAAAGTCGGAAATTCAAACTGCGAATGGGTGCAGAGAGCCACAATTTGGATCCAAAATATGGCTCAGGTATCGAATTTGGGATGTTTGGGATATTTTGAAAACTGCAGGGGGGTTTGGGCAAAATGTGACCCACCACCGTTTGCAGTAATTGGCATATTTTTGGTATAAAAAGTCGGAATTTCAAACTGCGAATAGGTGCAGAGAGCCAGCATTTGGGTCCAAAATATGGCTCAGGTATCGAATTTGGGATGTAGGGGATATTTTGAAAACTGCAGGGGGGTTTGGCAAAATGTGACCCACCGCCGCTTTCAGTAATTGGCATATTTTGTTACAAAAAGTCGGAATTTTAAACTGCGAATAGGTGCAGAGAGCCAGTATTTGGGTCCAAAATATGGCTCAGGTATCGAATATGGGAAGTTCGGGATATTTTGAAAACTGCAGGGGGGTTTGGGTAAAATGTGACCCACCGCTTCTTTCAGTAATTGGCAGATTTTTGGTATAAAAAGTCGGAATTTCAAACAGCGAGAGAGCCAGAATTTGGGTCCAAAATATGGCTTAGGTATCGAATTTAGGATGTTTGGGATATTTTGAAAACTGCAGGGACGTTTGGGCAAAATGTGACCCACCGCGGCGTTCAGTAATGGGCATATTTTTGGTATAAAAAGTCGGAATTTAAAACTGCGAATAGGTGCAGAGATCCAGAATTTGGGTCCAAAATATGGCTCAGGTATCGAATTTGGGATGTAGGGGATATTTTGAAAACTGCAGGGGGGTTTGGGCAAAATGTGACCCACCGCCGCTTTCAGTAATTGGCATATTTTGTTACAAAAAGTCGGAATTTTAAACTGCGAATAGGTGCAGAGAGCCAGTATTTGGGTCCAAAATATGGCTCAGGTATCGAATTTGGGATGTTTGGGATATTTTGAAAACTGCAGGGACGTTTGGGCAAAATGTGACCCACCGCGGCGTTCAGTAATGGGCATATTTTTGGTATAAAAAGTCGGAATTTAAAACTGCGAATAGGTGCAGAGAGCCAGAATTTGGGTCCAAAATATGGCTCAGGTATCGAGTTTGGGATATTTTGAAAACTGCAGGGGAGTTTGGGAAAAATGTGACCCACCGCCGCTTTCAGTAATTGGCAGATTTTGGGTATAAAAAGTCGGAATTTCAAACTGCGAATAGGTGCAGAGAGCCAGAATTTTGGTCCAAAATATGGCTCAGGTATCGAAATTGAGATGTTTGGGATATTTTGAAAACTGCAGGAGGGGTTTGGGCAAAATGTGACACACCGCCGCTTTCATTAATTGGCAAATTTTTTGTATAAAAAGTCGGAATTTCAAACAGCGAATAGGTGCAGAGAGCCAGAATTTCGGTCTAAAATATGGCTCAGGTATCGAATTTGGGATGTTTTGGATATTTTGAGAACTGCAGGGGGGTTTGGGCAAAATGTGACCCACCGCCGCTCTCAGTAATTGGCAGAATTTTGGTATAAAAAGTCGGAATTTCAAACTGCGAATAGGTGCAGAGAGCCAGAATTTGGGTCCGAAATATGGCTCAGGTATCGAATTTGGGATGTTTGGGATATTTTGAAAACTGCAGTGGGGTTTGGGCAAAATGTGACCCACCGCCGCTTTCAGAAATTGGCATATTTTTGGTATAAAAAGTCGGAATTTCAAACAGCGAATAGGTGCAGAGAGCCAGAAATAATACCAAAAATATGCCAATTACTGCATGCGGCGGTGGGTCACATTTTGCCCAAACCCCCCAGCAGTTTTCAAAATATCCCATACATCCCAAATTCGATACCTGGGCTATATTTTGGACCCAAATTCTGGCTCTCTGCACCTATTCGCAGTTTGAAATTCCGACTTTTTATACCAAAAATCTGCCAAATACTGAGAGCAGCGGTGGGTCACGTTTTGCCCAAACCCCCCTTCAGTTTTCAAAATATCCCAAACATCCCAAATTCGATACCAGAGCCATATTTTGGACCCATATTCTTGCTCTCTGCACCTATTCGCAGTTGGAAATTCCGACTATTTATACCAAAAATTTGCCAATTAATGAAAGCGGCGGTGGGTCACGTTTTGCCCAAACCCCCTTTAGTTTTCAAAATATCCTAAACATCCCAAATTCGATACCTGAGCCATATTTTGACCCAAATTCTGGCTCTCTGCACTTATTCGCAGTTTGAAATTCCGACTTTTTGTACCAAAATATGCCAATTACTGAAAGCGGCGGTGGGTCACCCCCCTGCAGTTTTCAAAATATTCCAAACATCCTAAATTCGATACCTAAGCCATATTTTGGACCCAAATTCTAGCTCTCTCGCTGTTTGAAATTCCGACTTTTTACACCAAAAATCTACCAATTACTGAAAGAAGCGGTGGGTCACATTTTGCCCAAACCCCCCTGCAGTTTTCAAAATATCCCAAACTTCCCAAACTCGATGCCTGAGACATATTTTGGACCCAAATTCTGGCTCTCTGCACCTATTCACAGTTTGAAATTCCGACTTTTTATACCAAAAATAAGCCAATTACTGAAAGCGGCGGTGGGTCACATTTGCCCAAACCCCCCAGCAGTTTTCAAAATATCCCAAACATCCCAAATTCGATACCTGAGCCATATTTTGGACCCAAATACTGGCTCTCTGCACCTATTCGCAGTTTGAAATTCCGACTTTTTATACCAAAAATCTGCCAATTACTGAGAGCGGCGGTGGGTCACGTTTTGCTCAAACCCCCCTTCAGTTTTCAAAATATCCCAAACATCCCAAATTCGATACCTGAGCCACATTTTGAACCCAAATTCTGGCTCTCTGCACCTATTCGCAGTTTGAAATTCCGACTTTTTATACCAAAAATTTGCCAAATAATGAAAGCGGCGGTGGGTCACATATTGCACAAATCCCCCTGCAGTTTTCAAAATATCTTAAACGTCTCAAATTCGATACCTGAGCCATATTTTGGGCCCAAATTCCGGCTCTCTGCACCTATTCGCTGTTTGAAATTCCGAATTTTTATACCAAAAATATGCCAATTACTGAAAGCGGCGGTGGGTCACATTTTGCCCAAACCCCACTTCAGTTTTCAAAATATCCCAAACATCCCAAATTCGATACCTGAGCCATATTTTGGACAAAAATTCTGGCTCTCTGCACCTATTCGAAGTTTGAAATTCCGACTTTTTATACAAAAAATCTGCCAATTACTGAAAGCGGCGGTGGGTCACATTTTTCCCAAACTCCCCTGCAGTTTTCAAAATATCCCAAACATCCCAAATTCGATACCTAAGCCATATTTTGGACCCAAAATCTGGCTCTCTGCACCTATTCGCAGTTTTAAATTCCGACTTTTTATACCAAAAATATGCCCATTACTGAACGCCGCAGTGGGTCACATTTTGCCCAAACGCCCCTGCAGTTTTCAAAATATCCCAAACATCCCAATTTCGATACCTGAGCCATATTTTGGACCCAAATGCTGGCTCTCTGCACCTATTCGCAGTTTTAAAATTCCGACTTTTTGTACCAAAATATGCCAATTACTGAAAGCGGCGGTGGGTCACCCCCCTGCAGTTTTCAACATATTCCAAACATCATAAATTCGATACCTAGCCATATTTTGGACCCAAATTCTGGCTCTCTCGCTGTTTGAAATTCCGACTTTTTATACCAAAAATCTGCCAATTACTGAAAGAAGCGGTGGGTCACATTTTGCCCAAACCCCCCTGCAGTTTTCAAAATATTCCGAACTTCCCAAATTCGATTCCTGAGACATATTTTGGATCCAAATTCTGGCTCTCTGCTCGTATTCGCAGTTTGAAATTCCGACATATTATACCAAAATTATGCCAATTACTGAAAGCGGCGGTGGGTCACATTTTGCCCAAACCCCCCTGCAGTTTTCAAAATATCCCCTACATCCCAAATTCGATACCTGAGCCATATTTTGGAACCAAATTCTGGATCACTGCACCTATTAGCAGTTTGAAATTCCGACTTTTTATACCAAAAATAAGCCAATTACTGAAAGCGGCGGTGGGTCACATTTGCCCAAATCCCCAAGCAGTTTTCAAAATATCCCAAACATCCCAAATTCGATACCTGAGCCATATTTTGGACCCAAATGCTGGCTCTCTGCACCTATTCGCAGTTTGAAATTACGGGTTTTATACCAAAAATATGCCAATTACTGAAAGTGGCGGTGGGTCACATTTTGCCCAAACCCGCCTGCAGTTTTCAAAATATCCCAAACATCCCAAATTCGATACATGAACCATATTTTGGACCCAAATTCTTGCTCTCTGCCCCTATTCGCAGTTTGAAATTCCGACTTTTTATACCAAAAATATGCCAATTACTGCAAGCGGTGGTGGATCACAGTTTGCCCAAACCCCCCTGCAGTATTCAAAATATCCCAAACATCCCAAATTCGATACCTGAGCCATATTTTGGTCCAAAAATCTGGATCTCTGCACCTATTCGCAGTTTGAAGTTCCGACTTTTTATACCAAAAATCTGCCAATTACTGAAAGCAGCGGTGGGTCACATTTTGCCCTAACCCCCCAGCAGTTTTTAAAATATCCCATACATCCCAAATTCGATACCTGGGCTATATTTTGGACCCAAATTCTGGCTCTCTGCACCTATTCGCAGTTTGAAAATCCGACTTTTTATACCAAAATTCTGCCAAATACTGAGAGCAGCGGTGGGTCACGTTTTGCCCAAACCCCCCTTCAGTTTTCAAAATATCCCAAACATCCCAAATTCGATACCAGAGCCATATTTTGGACCCATATTCTTGCTCTCTGCACCTATTCGCAGTTTGAAATTCCGACTTTTTATACCCAAAATTTGCCAATTAATGAAAGCGGCGGTGGGTCACGTTTTGCCCAAACCCCCCTTCAGTTTTCAAAATATCCTAAACATCCCAAATTCGATACCTGAGCCATATTTTGGACCCAAATTCTGGCTCTCTCGCTGTTTGAAATTCCGATTTTTTACACCAAAAATCTACCAATTACTGAAAGAAGCGGTGGGTCACATTTTGCCCAAACCCCCCTGCAATTTTCAAAATATCCCAAACTTCCCAAACTCGATGCCTGAGACATATTTTGGACCCAAATTCTGGCTCTCTGCACCTATTCACAGTTTGAAATTCCGAATTTTTATACCAAAATTATGCCAATTACTGAAAGCGGCAGTGGGTCACATTTGACCAAACCCCCCAGCAGTTTTCAAAATATCCCAAACATCCCAAATTCGATACCTGAGCCATATTTTGGACCCAAATACTGGCTCTCTGCACCTATTCGCAGTTTGAAATTCCGACTTTTTATACCAAAAATCTGCCAATTACTGAGAGCGGCGGTGGGTCACGTTTTGCTCAAACCCCCCTTCAGTTTTCAAAATATCCCAAACATCCCAAATTCGATACCTGAGCCACATTTTGAAACCAAATTCTGGCTCTCTGCACCTATTCGCAGTTTGAAATTCCGACTTTTTATACCAAAAATTTGCCAAATAATGAAAGCGGCGGTGGGTCACTTTTTGCACAAATCCCCCTGCAGTTTTCAAAATATCCCAAACGTCTCAAATTCGATACCTGAGCCATATTTTGGGCCCAAATTCTGGCTCTCTGCACCTACTCGCTGTTTGAAATTCCGACTTTTTATACCAAAAATATGCCCATTACTGAACGCCGCAGTGGGTAACATTTTGCCCAAACGCCCCTGCAGTTTTCAAAATATCCCAAACATCCCAATTTCGATACCTGAGCCATATTTTGGACCCAAATACTGGCTCACTGCACCTATTCGCAGTTTAAAATTCCGACTTTTTGTACCAAAATATGTCAATTACTGAAAGCGGCGGTGGGTCACCCCCCTGCAGTTTTCAAAATATTCCAAACATCCTAAATTCGATACCTAAGCCATATTTTGGACCCAAATTCTGGCTCTCTCGCTGTTTGAAATTCCGACTTTTTACACCAAAAATCTACCAATTACTGAAAGAAGCGGTGGGTCACATTTTGCCCAAACCCCCCTGCAGTTTTCAAAATATTCCGAACTTCCCAAATTCGATACCTGAGACATATTTTGGATCCAAATTCTGGCTCTCTGCTCGTATTCGCAGTTTGAAATTCCGACATATTATACCAAAATTATGCCAATTACTGAAAGCGGCGGTGGGTCACATTTTGCCCAAACCCCCCTGCAGGTTTTCAAAATATCCCCTACATCCCAAATTCGATACCTGAGCCATATTTTGGACCCAAATTCTGGATCACTGCACCTATTAGCAGTTTGAAATTCCGACTTTTTATACCAAAAATAAGCCAATTACTGAAAGCGGCGGTGGGTCACATTTGCGCAAACCCCCAAGCAGTTTTCAAAATATCCCAAACATCCCAAATTCGATACCTGAGCCATATTTTGGACCCAAATGCTGGCTCTCTGCACCTATTCGCAGTTTGAAATTACGGGTTTTATACCAAAAATATGCCAATTACTGAAAGTGGCGGTGGGTCACATTTTGCCCAAACCCGCCTGCAGTTTTCAAAATATCCCAAACATCCCAAATTCGATACATGAACCCTATTTTGGACCCAAATTCTTGCTCTCTGCCCCTATTCGCAGTTTGAAATTCCGACTTTTTATACCAAAAATATGCCAATTACTGCAAGCGGTGGTGGATCACATTTTGCCCAAACCCCCCTGCAGTATTCAAAATATCCCAAACATCCCAAATTCGATACCTGAGCCATATTTTGGTCCAAAATTCTGGCTCTCTGCACCTATTCGCAGTTTGAAATTCCGACTTTTTATACCAAAAATCTGCCAATTACTGAAAGCGGCGGTGGGTCACATTTTGCCCTAACCCCCCTGCAGTTTTCAAAATATCCCATACATCCCAAATTCGATACCTGAGCCATATTTTGGACCCAAATTCTGGCTCTCTGCACCTATTCGCCATTTGAAATTCCGACTTTTTATACCAAAAATCTGCCAATTAATGAAAGCGGCGGTGGGTCACATTTTGCCCAAACCCCCCTGCAGTTTTCAAAATATCCCAAACATCCCAAATTCGATACCTGAGCCATATTTTGGACCCAAATTCTGGCTCTCTGCACCTATTCGGAGTTTGAAATTCCGACTTTTTATACCAAAATTCTGCCAATTACTGAGAGCGGCGGTAGTTCACATTTTGGCCAAACCCCCCTGCAGTTCTCAAAATATCCAAAACATCCCAAATTCGATACCTGAGCCATATTTTAGACCCAAATTCTGGCTCTCTGCACCTATTCGCTGTTTGAAATTCCGACTTTTTATACCAAAAATTTGCCAATTAATGAAAGCAGCGGTGGGTCACATTTTGCCCAAACCCCTCCTGCAGTTTTAAAAATATCCCAAACATCTCAATTTCGATACCTGAGCCATATTTTAGACCCAAATTCTGGCTCTCTGCACCTATTCGCTGTTTGAAATTCCGACTTTTTATACCAAAAATATGCCAATTACTGAAAGAGGCGGTGGGTCACATTTTGCCCAAACCCCCCTGCAGTTTTTAAAATATCCCAAACGTCTCAAATTCGATACCTGAGCCATATTTTGGACCAAAATTCTGGCTCTCTGCACCTATTCGCAGTTTGAAATTCCGAATTTTTATACCAAAATTCTGCCAATTACTGAGAGCGGCGGTGGGTCACATTTTGCCCAAACCCCCCTGCAGTTCTCAAAATATCCAAAACATCCCAAATTCGATACCTGAGCCAAATTTTAGACCCAAATTCTGGCTCCCTGCACATATTCGCTGTTTGAAATTCCGACTTTTTATACCAAAAATTTGCCAATTAATGAAAGCGGAGGGGTGTCACATTTTGCCCAAACCCCTCCTGCAGTTTTCAAAATATCCCCTACATCCCAAATTCGATACCTGAGCCATATTTTGGAACCAAATTCTGGATCACTGCACCTATTAGCAGTTTGAAATTCCGACTTTTTATACCAAAAATAAGCCAATTACTGAAAGCGGCGGTGGGTCACATTTGCCCAAATCCCCAAGCAGTTTTCAAAATATCCCAAACATCCCAAATTCGATACCTGAGCCATATTTTGGACCCAAATGCTGGCTCTCTGCACCTATTCGCAGTTTGAAATTACGGGTTTTATACCAAAAATATGCCAATTACTGAAAGTGGCGGTGGGTCACATTTTGCCCAAACCCGCCTGCAGTTTTCAAAATATCCCAAACATCCCAAATTCGATACATGAACCATATTTTGGACCCAAATTCTTGCTCTCTGCCCCTATTCGCAGTTTGAAATTCCGACTTTTTATACCAAAAATATGCCAATTACTGCAAGCGGTGGTGGATCACATTTTGCCCAAACCCCCCTGCAGTATTCAAAATATCCCAAACATCCCAAATTCGATACCTGAGCCATATTATGGTCCAAAATTCTGGCTCTCTGCACCTATTCGCAGTTTGAAGTTCCGACTTTTTATACCAAAAATCTGCCAATTACTGAAAGCGGCGGTGGGTCACATTTTGCCCTAACCCCCCAGCAGTTTATAAAATATCCCATACATCCCAAATTCGATACCTGGGCTATATTTTGGACCCAAATTCTGGCTCTCTGCACCTATTCGCAGTTTGAAATTCCGAATTTTTATACCAAAAATCTGCCAAATACTGAGAGCAGCGGTGGGTCACGTTTTGCCCAAACCCCCCTTCAGTTTTCAAAATATCCCAAACATCCCAAATTCGATACCAGAGCCATATTTTGGACCCATATTCTTGCTCTCTGCACCTATTCGCAGTTTGAAATTCCGACTTTTTATACCCAAAATTTGCCTATTAATGAAAGCGGCGGTGGGTCACGTTTTGCCCAAACCCCCCTTCAGTTTTCAAAATATCCTAAACATCCCAAATTCGATACCTGAGCCATATTTTGACCCATATTCTGGCTCTCTGCACTTATTCGCAGTTTGAAATTCCGACTTTTTGTACCAAAATATGCCAATTACTGAAAGCGGCGGTGGGTCACCCCCCTGCAGTTTTCAAAATATTCCAAACATCCTAAATTCGATACCTAAGCCATATTTTGGACCCAAATTCTGGCTCTCTCGCTGTTTGAAATTCCGAATTTTTACACCAAAAATCTACCAATTACTGAAAGAAGCGGTGGGTCACATTTTGCCCAAACCCCCCTGCAATTTTCAAAATATCCCAAACTTCCCAAACTCGATGCCTGAGACATATTTTGGACCCAAATTCTGGCTCTCTGCACCTATTCACAGTTTGAAATTCCGAATTTTTATACCAAAATTATGCCAATTACTGAAAGCGGCAGTGGGTCACATTTGACCAAACCCCCCAGCAGTTTTCAAAATATCCCAAACATCCCAAATTCGATACCTGAGCCATATTTTGGACCCAAATACTGGCTCTCTGCACCTATTCGCAGTTTGAAATTCCGACTTTTTATACCAAAAATCTGCCAATTACTGAGAGCGGCGGTGGGTCACGTTTTGCTCAAACCCCCCTTCAGTTTTCAAAATATCCCAAACATCCCAAATTCGATACCTGAGCCACATTTTGAAACCAAATTCTGGCTCTCTGCACCTATTCGCAGTTTGAAATTCCGACTTTTTATACCAAAAATTTGCCAAATAATGAAAGCGGCGGTGGGTCACTTTTTGCACAAATCCCCCTGCAGTTTTCAAAATATCCCAAACGTCTCAAATTCGATACCTGAGCCATATTTTGGGCCCAAATTCTGGCTCTCTGCACCTATTCGCTGTTTGAAATTCCGACTTTTTATACCAAAAATATGCCAATTACTGAAAGCGGCGGTGGGTCACATTTTGCCCAAACCCCACTTCAGTTTTCAAAATATCCCAAACATCCCAAATTCGATACCTGAGCCATATTTTGGACCCAAATTCTGGCTCTCTGCACCTATTCGAAGTTTGAAATTCCGACTTTTTATACCAAAAATCTGCCAATTACTGAACGCCGCAGTGGGTCACATTTTTCCCAAACTCCCATGCAGTTTTCAAAATATCCCAAACTTCCCAAATTCGATACCTAAGCCATATTTTGGACCCAAAATCTGGCTCTCTGCACCTATTCGCAGTTTTAAATTCCGACTTTTTATACCAAAAATATGCCCATTACTGAACGCCACAGTGGGTCACATTTTGCCCAAACGCCCCTGCAGTTTTCAAAATATCCCAAACATCCCAATTTCGATACCTGAGCCATATTTTGGACCCTAATACTGGCTCACTGCACCTATTCGCAGTTTAAAATTCCGACTTTTTGTACCAAAATATGTCAATTACTGAAAGCGGCGGTGGGTCACCCCCCTGCAGTTTTCAAAATATTCCAAACATCCTAAATTCGATACCTAAGCCATATTTTGGACCCAAATTCTGGCTCTCTCGCTGTTTGAAATTCCGAATTTTTACACCAAAAATCTACCAATTACTGAAAGAAGCGGTGGGTCACATTTTGCCCAAACCCCCCTGCAGTTTTCAAAATATTCCGAACTTCCCAAATTCGATACCTGAGACATATTTTGGATCCAAATTCTGGCTCTCTGCTCGTATTCGCAGTTTGAAATTCCGACATATTATACCAAAATTATGCCAATTACTGAAAGCGGCGGTGGGTCACATTTTGCCCAAACCCCCCTGCAGGTTTTCAAAATATCCCCTACATCCCAAATTCGATACCTGAGCCATATTTTGGACCCAAATTCTGGATCACTGCACCTATTAGCAGTTTGAAATTCCGACTTTTTATACCAAAAATAAGCCAATTACTGAAAGCGGCGGTGGGTCACATTTGCCCAAACCCCCCTGCAGGTTTTCAAAATATCCCAAACATCCCAAATTCGATACCTGAGCCATATTTTGGACCCAAATGCTGGCTCTCTGCACCTATTCGCAGTTTGAAATTACGGGTTTTATACCAAAAATATGCCAATTACTGAAAGTGGCGGTGGGTCACATTTTGCCCAAACCCGCCTGCAGTTTTCAAAATATCCCAAACATCCCAAATTCGATACATGAACCCTATTTTGGACCCAAATTCTTGCTCTCTGCCCCTATTCGCAGTTTGAAATTCCGACTTTTTATACCAAAAATATGCCAATTACTGCAAGCGGTGGTGGATCACATTTTGCCCAAACCCCCCTGCAGTATTCAAAATATCCCAAACATCCCAAATTCGATACCTGAGCCATATTTTGGTCCAAAATTCTGGCTCTCTGCACCTATTCGCAGTTTGAAATTCCGACTTTTTATACCAAAAATCTGCCAATTACTGAAAGCGGCGGTGGGTCACATTTTGCCCTAACCCCCCTGCAGTTTTCAAAATATCCCATACATCCCAAATTCGATACCTGAGCCATATTTTGGACCCAAATTCTGGCTCTCTGCACCTATTCGCCATTTGAAATTCCGACTTTTTATACCAAAAATCTGCCAATTAATGAAAGCGGCGGTGGGTCACATTTTGCCCAAACCCCCCTGCAGTTTTCAAAATATCCCAAACATCCCAAATTCGATACCTGAGCCATATTTTGGACCCAAATTCTGGCTCTCTGCACCTATTCGGAGTTTGAAATTCCGACTTTTTATACCAAAATTCTGCCAATTACTGAGAGCGGCGGTAGTTCACATTTTGGCCAAACCCCCCTACAGTTCTCAAAATATCCAAAACATCCCAAATTCGATACCTGAGCCATATTTTAGACCCAAATTCTGGCTCTCTGCACCTATTCGCTGTTTGAAATTCCGACTTTTTATACCAAAAATTTGCCAATTAATGAAAGCGGCGGTGGGTCACATTTTGCCCAAACCCCTCCTGCAGTTTTAAAAATATCCCAAACATCTCAATTTCGATACCTGAGCCATATTTTAGACCCAAATTCTGGCTCTCTGCACCTATTCGCTGTTTGAAATTCCGACTTTTTATACCAAAAATATGCCAATTACTGAAAGAGGCGGTGGGTCACATTTTGCCCAAACCCCCCTGCAGTTTTTAAAATATCCCAAACGTCTCAAATTCGATACCTGAGCCATATTTTGGACCAAAATTCTGGCTCTCTGCACCTATTCGCAGTTTGAAATTCCGAATTTTTATACCAAAATTCTGCCAATTACTGAGAGCGGCGGTGGGTCACATTTTGCCCAAACCCCCCTACAGTTCTCAAAATATCCAAAACATCCCAAATTCGATACCTGAGCCAAATTTTAGACCCAAATTCTGGCTCCCTGCACCTATTCGCAGTTTGAAATTCCGACTTTTTATACCCAAAATCTGCCAATTACTGAAAGCGGCGGTGAGTCACATTTTTCCCAAACTCCCCTGCAGTTTTCAAAATATCCCAAACATCCCAAATTCGATACCTGAGCCATATTTTGGACCCAAATTCTGGCTCTCTGCACCTATTCGCAGTTTTAAATTCCGAATTTTTATACAAAAAATATGCCCATTACTGAACGCCGCGTTTGGTCACATTTTGCCCAAACGCCCCTGCAGTTTTCAAAATATTCCAAACATCCTAAATGCGATACCTAAGCCATATTTTGGTCCCAAATTCTGGCTCTCTCGCTGTTTGAAATTCCGACTTTTTATACGAAAAATCTGCCAATTACTGAAAGAAGCGGTGGGTCACATTTTGCCCAAACCCCCTTGCAGTTTTCAAAATATCCCGAACTTCCCAAATTCGATACATGAGACATATTTTGGATCCAAATTCTGGCTCTCTGCTCCTATTCGCAGTTTGAAACTCCGACTTTTAATACCAAAATTATGCCAATTACTGAAAGCGGCGGTGGGTCACATTTGCCCAAACCCCCCAGCAGTTTTCAAAATATCCCAAACATCCCAAATTCGATACCTGAGACATATTTTGGACCCAAATTCTGGATCACTGCACCTATTAGCAGTTTGAAATTCCGAATATTTATATAAAAAATAAGCCAATTACTGAAAGCGGCGGTGGGTCACATTTGCCCAAACCCCCCAGCAGTTTTCAAAATATCCCAAACATCCCAAATTCGATACCTGAGACATATTTTGGACCCAAATTCTGGATCACTGCACCTATTAGCAGTTTGAAATTCCGACTTTTTATACCAAAAATAAGCCAATTACTAAAAGCGGCGGTGGGTCACATTTGCCCAAACACCCAAGCAGTTTTCAAAATATCCCAAACATCCCAAATTCGATACCTGAGCCATATTTTGGACCCAAATGCTGGCTCTCTGCACCTATTCGCAGGTTGAAATTCCGGGTTTTATACCAAAAATATGCCAATTACTGAAAGTGGCGGTGGGTCACATTTTGCCCAAACCCGCCTGCAATTTTCAAAATATCCCAAACATCCCAAATTCGATACATGAACCATATTTTGGACCCAAATTCCTGCTCTCTGCCCCTATTCGCAGTTTGAAATTCCGACTTTTTATACCAAAAATATGCCAATTACTGCAAACGGTGGTGGGTCACATTTTGCCCAAACCCCCCTGCAGTTTTCAAAATATCCCAAACATCCCAAATTCGATACCTGAGCCATATTTTGGATCCAAATTCTGGCTCTCTGCACCCATTCGCAGTTTGAATTTCCGACTTTTTATACCAAAAATATGCCAATTACTGAAAGCGGCGATGGGTCACATTTTGCCCTAACCCCCCTGCAGTTTTCAAAATATCCCATACATCCCAAATTCGATACCTGAGCCATATTTTGGACCCAAATTCTGGCTCTCTGCACCTATTCGCTGTTTGAAATTCCGACTTTTTATACGAAAAATTTGCCAATTAATGAAAGTGGCGGTGGGTCACATTTTGCCCAAACCCCGCTGCAGTTTTCAAAATATCCCAAACATCCCAAATTCGATACCTGAGCCATATTTTGGACCCAAATTCTGATTCTCTGCACCTATTCGCAGTTTGAAATTCCGACTTTTTATACCAAAAATTTGCCAATTAATGAAAGCGGCGGTGGGTCACATTTTGCCCAAACCCCCTCCTGCAGTTTTAAAAATATCCCAAACATCTCAATTTCGATACCTGAGCCATATTTTAGACCCAAATTCTGGCTCTCTGCACCTATTCGCTGTTTGAAATTCCGACTTTTTATACCAAAAATATGCCAATTACTGAAAGAGGCGGTGGGTCACATTTTGCCCAAACCCCCCTGCAGTTTTTAAAATATCCCAAACGTCTCAAATTCGATACCTGAGCCATATTTTGGACCCAAATTCTGGCTCTCTGCACCTATTCGCTGTTTGAAATTCGGACTTTTTATACCAAAAATATGCCAATTACTGAAAGCGGCGGTGGGTCACATTTTGCCCAAACCCCCCTGCAGTTTTCAAAATATCCCAAACATCCCAAATTCGATACCTGAGCCATATTTTGGACCAAAATTCTGGCTCTCTGCACCTAAACGCAGTTTTAAATTCCGAATTTTTATACCAAAATTCTGCCAATTACTGAGAGCGGCGGTGGGTCACATTTTGCCCAAACCCCCCTGCAGTTCTCAAAATATCCAAAACATCCCAAATTCGATACCTGAGCCAAATTTTAGACCCAAATTCTGGCTCTCTGCACATATTCGCTGTTTGAAATTCCGACTTTTTATACCAAAAATTTGTCAATTAATGAAAGCGGAGGGGTGTCACATTTTGCCCAAACCCCTCCTGCAGTTTTCAAAATATCCCAAACATCTCAATTTCGAAACCTGAGCCATATTTTAGACCCAAATTCTGGCTCTCTGCACCTATTCGCTGTTTGAAATTCCGACTTTTTATACCAAAAATATGCCAATTACTGAAAGCAGCGGTGGGTCACATTTTGCCCAAACCCCACTTCAGTTTTCAAAATATCCCAAACATCCCAATTTCGATACCTGAGCCATATTTTGGACCCAAATTCTGGCTCTCTGCACCTATTTGCAGCTTGAAATTCCTACTTTTTATACCAAAAATTTGCCAATTAATGAAAGCGGCGGTGGGTCACATTTTGCCCAAACCCCCCTGCAGTTTTCAAAATATCCCAAACATCCCAAATTCGATACCTGAGCCATATTTTGGACCCAAATTCTGATTCTCTGCACCTATTCGCAGTTTGAAATTCCGACTTTTTATACCCAAAATCTGTCAATTACTGAAAGCGGCGGTGGGTCACATTTTGCCCAAACCCCCCTGCAGTTTTCAAAATATCCCAAACATCCCAAATTCGATACCTGAGCCATATTTTGGACCCAAATTCTGATTCTCTGCACCTATTCGCAGTTTGAAATTCCGACTTTTTATACCCAAAATCTGCCAATTACTGAAAGCGGCGGTGAGTCACATTTTTCCCAAACTCCCCTGCAGTTTTCAAAATATCCCAAACATCCCAAATTCGATACCTGAGCCATATTTTGGACCCAAATTCTGGCTCTCTGCACCTATTCGCAGTTTTAAATTCCGAATTTTTATACCAAAAATATGCCCATTACTGAACGCCGCGTTTGGTCACATTTTGCCCAAACGCCCCTGCAGTTTTCAAAATATTCCAAACATCCTAAATGCGATACCTAAGCCATATTTTGGTCCCAAATTCTGGCTCTCTCGCTGTTTGAAATTCCGACTTTTTATACGAAAAATCTGCCAATTACTGAAAGAAGCGGTGGGTCACATTTTGCCCAAACCCCCTTGCAGTTTTCAAAATATCCCGAACTTCCCAAATTCGATACATGAGACATATTTTGGATCCAAATTCTGGCTCTCTGCTCCTATTCGCAGTTTGAAACTCCGACTTTTTATACCAAAATTATGCCAATTACTGAAAGCGGCGGTGGGTCACATTTGCCCAAACCCCCCAGCAGTTTTCAAAATATCCCAAACGTCCCAAATTCGTTACCTGAGACATATTTTGGACCCAAATTCTGGATCACTGCACCTATTAGCAGTTTGAAATTCCGACTTTTTATACCAAAAATAAGCCAATTACTAAAAGCGGCGGTGGGTCACATTTGCCCAAACCCCCAAGCAGTTTTCAAAATATCCCAAACATCCCAAATTCGATACCTGAGCCATATTTTGGACCCAAATGCTGGCTCTCTGCACCTATTCGCAGGTTGAAATTCCGGGTTTTATACCAAAAATATGCCAATTACTGAAAGTGGCGGTGGGTCACATTTTGCCCAAACCCGCCTGCAATTTTCAAAATATCCCAAACATCCCAAATTCGATACATGAACCATATTTTGGACCCAAATTCCTGCTCTCTGCCCCTATTCGCAGTTTGAAATTCCGACTTTTTATACCAAAAATATGCCAATTACTGCAAACGGTGGTGGGTCACATTTTGCCCAAACCCCCCTGCAGTTTTCAAAATATCCCAAACATCCCAAATTCGATACCTGAGCCATATTTTGGATCCAAATTCTGGCTCTCTGCACCCATTCGCAGTTTGAATTTCCGACTTTTTAAACCAAAAATATGCCAATTACTGAAAGCGGCGATGGGTCACATTTTGCCCTAACCCCCTGCAGTTTTCAAAATATCCCATACATCCCAAATTCGATACCTGAGCCATATTTTGGACCCAAATTCTGGCTCTCTGCACCTATTCGCTGTTTGAAATTCCGACTTTTTATACGAAAAATTTGCCAATTAATGAAAGTGGCGGTGGGTCACATTTTGCCCAAACCCCCCTGCAGTTTTCAAAATATCCCAAACATCCCAAATTCGATACCTGAGCCATATTTTGGACCCAAATTCTGATTCTCTGCACCTATTCGCAGTTTGAAATTCCGACTTTTTATACAAAAAATTTGCCAATTAATGAAAGCGGCGGTGGGTCACATTTTGCCCAAACCCCCTCCTGCAGTTTCAAAAATATCCCAAACATCTCAATTTCGATACCTGAGCCATATTTTAGACCCAAATTCTGGCTCTCTGCACCTATTCGCTGTTTGAAATTCCGACTTTTTATACCAAAAATATGCCAATTACTGAAAGAGGCGGTGGGTCACATTTTGCCCAAACCCCCCTGCAGTTTTTAAAATATCCCAAACGTCTCAAATTCGATACCTGAGTCATATTTTGGACCCAAATTCTGGCTCTCTGCACCTATTCGCTGTTTGAAATTCGGACTTTTTATACCAAAAATATGCCAATTACTGAAAGCGGCGGTGGGTCACATTTTGCCCAAACCCCCCTGCAGTTTTCAAAATATCCCAAACATCCCAAATTCGATACCTGAGCCATATTTTGGACCAAAATTCTGGCTCTCTGCACCTATTCGCAGTTTGAAATTCCGAATTTTTATACCAAAATTCTGCCAATTACTGAGAGCGGCGGTGGGTCACATTTTGCCCAAACCCCCCTGCAGTTCTCAAAATATCCAAAACATCCCAAATTCGATACCTGAGCCATATTTTGGACCCAAATTCTGATTCTCTGCACCTATTCGCAGTTTGAAATTCCGACTTTTTATTCCCAAAATCTGCCAATTACTGAAAGCGGTGGTGAGTCACATTTTTCCCAAACTCCCCTGCAGTTTTCAAAATATCCCAAACATCCCAAATTCGATACCTGAGCCATATTTTGGACCCAAATTCTGGCTCTCTGCACCTATTCGCAGTTTTAAATTCCGAATTTTTATACCAAAAATATGCCCATTACTGAACGCCGCGTTTGGTCACATTTTGCCCAAACGCCCCTGCAGTTTTCAAAATATTCCAAACATCTTAAATTCGATACCTAAGCCATATTTTGGTCCCAAATTCTGGCTCTCTCGCTGTTTGAAATTCGGACTTTTTATACGAAAAATCTGCCAATTACTGAAAGAAGCGGTGGGTCACATTTTGCCCAAACCCCCTTGCAGTTTTCAAAATATCCCGAACTTCCCAAATTCGATACATGAGACATATTTTGGATCCAAATTCTGGCTCCCTGCTCCTATTCGCAGTTTGAAACTCCGACTTTTTATACCAAAATTATGCCAATTACTGAAAGCGGCGGTGGGTCACATTTGCCCAAACCCCCCAGCAGTTTTCAAAATATCCCAAACATCCCAAATTCGATACCTGAGACATATTTTGGACCCAAATTCTGGATCACTGCACCTATTAGCAGTTTGAAATTCCGACTATTTATACCAAAAATAAGCCAATTACTGAAAGCGGCGGTGGGTCACATTTGCCCAAACCCCCCAGCAGTTTTCAAAATATCCCAAACATCCCAAATTCGATACCTGAGACATATTTTGGACCCAAATTCTGGATCACTGCACCTATTAGCAGTTTGAAATTCCGACTTTTTATACCAAAAATAAGCCAATTACTAAAAGCGGCGGTGGGTCACATTTGCCCAAACCCCCAAGCAGTTTTCAAAATATCCCAAACATCCCAAATTCGATACCTGAGCCATATTTTGGACCCAAATGCTGGCTCTCTGCACCTATTCGCAGGTTGAAATTCCGGGTTTTATACCAAAAATATGCCAATTACTGAAAGTGGCGGTGGGTCACATTTTGCCCAAACCCGCCTGCAATTTTCAAAATATCCCAAACATCCCAAATTCGATACATGAACCATATTTTGGACCCAAATTCCTGCTCTCTGCCCCTATTCGCAGTTTGAAATTCCGACTTTTTATACCAAAAATATGCCAATTACTGCAAACGGTGGTGGGTCACATTTTGCCCAAACCCCCCTGCAGTTTTCAAAATATCCCAAACATCCCAAATTCGATACCTGAGCCATATTTTGGATCCAAATTCTGGCTCTCTGCACCCATTCGCAGTTTGAATTTCCGACTTTTTATACCAAAAATATGCCAATTACTGAAAGCGGCGATGGGTCACATTTTGCCCTAACCCCCCTGCAGTTTTCAAAATATCCCATACATCCCAAATTCGATACCTGAGCCATATTTTGGACCCAAATTCTGGCTCTCTGCACCTATTCGCTGTTTGAAATTCCGACTTTTTATACGAAAAATTTGCCAATTAATGAAAGTGGCGGTGGGTCACATTTTGCCCAAACCCCCCTGCAGTTTTCAAAATATCCCAAACATCCCAAATTCGATACCTGAGCCATATTTTGGACCCAAATTCTGATTCTCTGCACCTATTCGCTGTTTGAAATTCCGACTTTTTATACCAAAAATTTGCCAATTAATGAAAGCGGCGGTGGGTCATATTTGGCCCAAACCCCTCCTGCAGTTTTAAAAATATCCCAAACATGTCAATTTCGATACCTGAGCCATATTTTGGACCCAAATTCTGATTCTCTGCACCTATTCGCTGTTTGAAATTCCGACTTTTTATACCAAAAATTTGCCAATTAATGAAAGCGGCGGTGAGTCACATTTTTCCCAAACTCCCCTGCAGTTTTCAAAATATCCCAAACATCCCAAATTCGATACCTGAGCCATATTTTGGACCCAAATTCTGGCTCTCTGCACCTATTCGCAGTTTTAAATTCCGAATTTTTATACAAAAAATATGCCCATTACTGAACGCCGCGTTTGGTCACATTTTGCCCAAACGCCCCTGCAGTTTTCAAAATATTCCAAACATCCTAAATGCGATACCTAAGCCATATTTTGGTCCCAAATTCTGGCTCTCTCGCTGTTTGAAATTCCGACTTTTTATACGAAAAATCTGCCAATTACTGAAAGAAGCGGTGGGTCACATTTTGCCCAAACCCCCTTGCAGTTTTCAAAATATCCCGAACTTCCCAAATTCGATACATGAGACATATTTTGGATCCAAATTCTGGCTCTCTGCTCCTATTCGCAGTTTGAAACTCCGACTTTTTATACCAAAATTATGCCAATTACTGAAAGCGGCGGTGGGTCACATTTGCCCAAACCCCCCAGCAGTTTTCAAAATATCCCAAACATCCCAAATTCGTTACCTGAGACATATTTTGGACCCAAATTCTGGATCACTGCACCTATTAGCAGTTTGAAATTCCGACTTTTTATACCAAAAATAAGCCAATTACTAAAAGCGGCGGTGGGTCACATTTGCCCAAACCCCCAAGCAGTTTTCAAAATATCCCAAACATCCCAAATTCGATACCTGAGCCATATTTTGGACCCAAATGCTGGCTCTCTGCACCTATTCGCAGGTTGAAATTCCGGGTTTTATACCAAAAATATGCCAATTACTGAAAGTGGCGGTGGGTCACATTTTGCCCAAACCCGCCTGCAATTTTCAAAATATCCCAAACATCCCAAATTCGATACATGAACCATATTTTGGACCCAAATTCCTGCTCTCTGCCCCTATTCGCAGTTTGAAATTCCGACTTTTTATACCAAAAATATGCCAATTACTGCAAACGGTGGTGGGTCACATTTTGCCCAAACCCCCCTGCAGTTTTCAAAATATCCCAAACATCCCAAATTCGATACCTGAGCCATATTTTGGATCCAAATTCTGGCTCTCTGCACCCATTCGCAGTTTGAATTTCCGACTTTTTATACCAAAAATATGCCAATTACTGAAAGCGGCGATGGGTCACATTTTGCCCTAACCCCCCTGCAGTTTTCAAAATATCCCATACATCCCAAATTCGATACCTGAGCCATATTTTGGACCCAAATTCTGGCTCTCTGCACCTATTCGCTGTTTGAAATTCCGACTTTTTATACGAAAAATTTGCCAATTAATGAAAGTGGCGGTGGGTCACATTTTGCCCAAACCCCCCCCCCCCCCTGCAGTTTTCAAAATATCCCAAACATCCCAAATTCGATACCTGAGCCATATTTTGGACCCAAATTCTGATTCTCTGCACCTATTCGCAGTTTGAAATTCCGACTTTTTATACAAAAAAATTGCCAATTAATGAAAGCGGCGGTGGGTCACATTTTGCCCAAACCCCCTCCTGCAGTTTTAAAAATATCCCAAACATCTCAATTTCGATACCTGAGCCATATTTTAGACCCAAATTCTGGCTCTCTGCACCTATTCGCTGTTTGAAATTCCGACTTTTTATACCAAAAATATGCCAATTACTGAAAGAGGCGGTGGGTCACATTTTGCCCAAACCCCCCTGCAGTTTTTAAAATATCCCAAACGTCTCAAATTCGATACCTGAGTCATATTTTGGACCCAAATTCTGGCTCTCTGCACCTATTCGCTGTTTGAAATTCGGACTTTTTATACCAAAAATATGCCAATTACTGAAAGCGGCGGTGGGTCACATTTTGCCCAAACCCCCCTGCAGTTTTCAAAATATCCTAAACATCCCAAATTCGATACCTGAGCCATATTTTGGACCAAAATTCTGGCTCTCTGCAAATATTCGCAGTTTGAAATTCCGAATTTTTATACCAAAATTCTGCCAATTACTGAGAGCGGCGGTGGGTCACATTTTGCCCAAACCCCCCAGCAGTTCTCAAAATATCCAAAACATCCCAAATTCGATACCTGAGCCATATTTTGGACCCAAATTCTGATTCTCTGCACCTATTCGCAGTTTGAAATTCCGACTTTTTATTCCCAAAATCTGCCAATTACTGAAAGCGGCGGTGAGTCACATTTTTCCCAAACTCCCCCGCAGTTTTCAAAATATCCCAAACATCCCAAATTCGATACCTGAGCCATATTTTGGACCCAAATTCTGGCTCTCTGCACCTATTCGCAGTTTTAAATTCTGAATTTTTATACCAAAAATATGCCCATTACTGAACGCCGCGTTTGGTCACATTTTGCCCAAACGCCCCTGCAGTTTTCAAAATATTCCAACATCCTAAATTCGATACCTAAGCCATATTTTGGTCCCAAATTCTGGCTCTCTCGCTGTTTGAAATTCCGACTTTTTATACGAAAAATCTGCCAATTACTGAAAGAAGCGGTGGGTCACATTTTGCCCAAACCCCCTTGCAGTTTTCAAAATATCCCGAACTTCCCAAATTCGATACATGAGACATATTTTGGATCCAAATTCTGGCTCTCTGCTCCTATTCGCAGTTTGAAACTCCGACTTTTTATACCAAAATTATGCCAATTACTGAAAGCGGCGGTGGGTCACATTTGCCCAAACCCCCCAGCAGTTTTCAAAATATCCCAAACATCCCAAATTCGATACCTGAGACATATTTTGGACCCAAATTCTGGATCACTGCACCTATTAGCAGTTTGAAATTCCGACTATTTATACCAAAAATAAGCCAATTACTGAAAGCGGCGGTGGGTCACATTTGCCCAAACCCCCCAGCAGTTTTCAAAATATCCCAAACATCCCAAATTCGATACCTGAGACATATTTTGGACCCAAATTCTGGATCACTGCACCTATTAGCAGTTTGAAATTCCGACTTTTTATACCAAAAATAAGCCAATTACTAAAAGCGGCGGTGGGTCACATTTGCCCAAACCCCCAAGCAGTTTTCAAAATATCCCAAACATCCCAAATTCGATACCTGAGCCATATTTTGGACCCAAATGCTGGCTCTCTGCACCTATTCGCAGGTTGAAATTCCGGGTTTTATACCAAAAATATGCCAATTACTGAAAGTGGCGGTGGGTCACATTTTGCCCAAACCCGCCTGCAATTTTCAAAATATCCCAAACATCCCAAATTCGATACATGAACCATATTTTGGACCCAAATTCCTGCTCTCTGCCCCTATTCGCAGTTTGAAATTCCGACTTTTTATACCAAAAATATGCCAATTACTGAAAGAGGCGGTGGGTCACATTTTGCCCAAACCCCCCTGCAGTTTTTAAAATATCCCAAACGTCTCAAATTCGATACCTGAGTCATATTTTGGACCCAAATTCTGGCTCTCTGCACCTATTCGCTGTTTGAAATTCGGACTTTTTATACCAAAAATATGCCAATTACTGAAAGCGGCGGTGGGTCACATTTTGCCCAAACCCCCCTGCAGTTTTCAAAATATCCCAAACATCCCAAATTCGATACCTGAGCCATATTTTGGACCAAAATTCTGGCTCTCTGCACCTATTCGCAGTTTGAAATTCCGAATTTTTATACCAAAATTCTGCCAATTACTGAGAGCGGCGGTGGGTCACATTTTGCCCAAACCCCCCTGCAGTTCTCAAAATATCCAAAACATCCCAAATTCGATACCTGAGCCATATTTTGGACCCAAATTCTGATTCTCTGCACCTATTCGCAGTTTGAAATTCCGACTTTTTATTCCCAAAATCTGCCAATTACTGAAAGCGGTGGTGAGTCACATTTTTCCCAAACTCCCCTGCAGTTTTCAAAATATCCCAAACATCCCAAATTCGATACCTGAGCCATATTTTGGACCCAAATTCTGGCTCTCTGCACCTATTCGCAGTTTTAAATTCCGAATTTTTATACCAAAAATATGCCCATTACTGAACGCCGCGTTTGGTCACATTTTGCCCAAACGCCCCTGCAGTTTTCAAAATATTCCAAACATCCTAAATTCGATACCTAAGCCATATTTTGGTCCCAAATTCTGGCTCTCTCGCTGTTTGAAATTCCGACTTTTTATACGAAAAATCTGCCAATTACTGAAAGAAGCGGTGGGTCACATTTTGCCCAAACCCCCTTGCAGTTTTCAAAATATCCCGAACTTCCCAAATTCGATACATGAGACATATTTTGGATCCAAATTCTGGCTCTCTGCTCCTATTCGCAGTTTGAAACTCCGACTTTTTATACCAAAATTATGCCAATTACTGAAAGCGGCGGTGGGTCACATTTGCCCAAACCCCCCAGCAGTTTTCAAAATATCCCAAACATCCCAAATTCGATACCTGAGACATATTTTGGACCCAAATTCTGGATCACTGCACCTATTAGCAGTTTGAAATTCCGACTATTTATACCAAAAATAAGCCAATTACTGAAAGCGGCGGTAGGTCACATTTGCCCAAACCCCCCAGCAGTTTTCAAAATATCCCAAACATCCCAAATTCGATACCTGAGACATATTTTGGACCCAAATTCTGGATCACTGCACCTATTAGCAGTTTGAAATTCCGACTTTTTATACCAAAAATAAGCCAATTACTAAAAGCGGCGGTGGGTCACATTTGCCCAAACCCCCAAGCAGTTTTCAAAATATCCCAAACATCCCAAATTCGATACCTGAGCCATATTTTGGACCCAAATGCTGGCTCTCTGCACCTATTCGCAGGTTGAAATTCCGGGTTTTATACCAAAAATATGCCAATTACTGAAAGTGGCGGTGGGTCACATTTTGCCCAAACCCGCCTGCAATTTTCAAAATATCCCAAACATCCCAAATTCGATACATGAACCATATTTTGGACCCAAATTCCTGCTCTCTGCCCCTATTCGCAGTTTGAAATTCCGACTTTTTATACCAAAAATATGCCAATTACTGCAAACGGTGGTGGGTCACATTTTGCCCAAACCCCCCTGCAGTTTTCAAAATATCCCAAACATCCCAAATTCGATACCTGAGCCATATTTTGGATCCAAATTCTGGCTCTCTGCACCCATTCGCAGTTTGAATTTCCGACTTTTTATACCAAAAATATGCCAATTACTGAAAGCGGCGATGGGTCACATTTTGCCCTAACCCCCCTGCAGTTTTCAAAATATCCCATACATCCCAAATTCGATACCTGAGCCATATTTTGGACCCAAATTCTGGCTCTCTGCACCTATTCGCTGTTTGAAATTCCGACTTTTTATACGAAAAATTTGCCAATTAATGAAAGTGGCGGTGGGTCACATTTTGCCCAAACCCCCCTGCAGTTTTCAAAATATCCCAAACATCCCAAATTCGATACCTGAGCCATATTTTGGACCCAAATTCTGATTCTCTGCACCTATTCGCTGTTTGAAATTCCGACTTTTTATACCAAAAATTTGCCAATTAATGAAAGCGGCGGTGGGTCATATTTGGCCCAAACCCCTCCTGCAGTTTTAAAAATATCCCAAACATCTCAATTTCGATACCTGAGCCATATTTTGGACCCAAATTCTGATTCTCTGCACCTATTCGCTGTTTGAAATTCCGACTTTTTATACCAAAAATTTGCCAATTAATGAAAGCGGCGGTGAGTCACATTTTTCCCAAACTCCCCTGCAGTTTTCAAAATATCCCAAACATCCCAAATTCGATACCTGAGCCATATTTTGGACCCAAATTCTGGCTCTCTGCACCTATTCGCAGTTTTAAATTCCGAATTTTTATACAAAAAATATGCCCATTACTGAACGCCGCGTTTGGTCACATTTTGCCCAAACGCCCCTGCAGTTTTCAAAATATTCCAAACATCCTAAATGCGATACCTAAGCCATATTTTGGTCCCAAATTCTGGCTCTCTCGCTGTTTGAAATTCCGACTTTTTATACGAAAAATCTGCCAATTACTGAAAGAAGCGGTGGGTCACATTTTGCCCAAACCCCCTTGCAGTTTTCAAAATATCCCGAACTTCCCAAATTCGATACATGAGACATATTTTGGATCCAAATTCTGGCTCTCTGCTCCTATTCGTAGTTTGAAACTCCGACTTTTTATACCAAAATTATGCCAATTACTGAAAGCGGCGGTGGGTCACATTTGCCCAAACCCCCCAGCAGTTTTCAAAATATCCCAAACATCCCAAATTCGTTACCTGAGACATATTTTGGACCCAAATTCTGGATCACTGCACCTATTAGCAGTTTGAAATTCCGACTTTTTATACCAAAAATAAGCCAATTACTAAAAGCGGCGGTGGGTCACATTTGCCCAAACCCCCAAGCAGTTTTCAAAATATCCCAAACATCCCAAATTCGATACCTGAGCCATATTTTGGACCCAAATGCTGGCTCTCTGCACCTATTCGCAGGTTGAAATTCCGGGTTTTATACCAAAAATATGCCAATTACTGAAAGTGGCGGTGGGTCACATTTTGCCCAAACCCGCCTGCAATTTTCAAAATATCCCAAACATCCCAAATTCGATACATGAACCATATTTTGGACCCAAATTCCTGCTCTCTGCCCCTATTCGCAGTTTGAAATTCCGACTTTTTATACCAAAAATATGCCAATTACTGCAAACGGTGGTGGGTCACATTTTGCCCAAACCCCCCTGCAGTTTTCAAAATATCCCAAACATCCCAAATTCGATACCTGAGCCATATTTTGGATCCAAATTCTGGCTCTCTGCACCCATTCGCAGTTTGAATTTCCGACTTTTTATACCAAAAATATGCCAATTACTGAAAGCGGCGATGGGTCACATTTTGCCCTAACCCCCCTGCAGTTTTCAAAATATCCCATACATCCCAAATTCGATACCTGAGCCATATTTTGGACCCAAATTCTGGCTCTCTGCACCTATTCGCTGTTTGAAATTCCGACTTTTTATACGAAAAATTTGCCAATTAATGAAAGTGGCGGTGGGTCACATTTTGCCCAAACCCCCCCCCCCCTGCAGTTTTCAAAATATCCCAAACATCCCAAATTCGATACCTGAGCCATATTTTGGACCCAAATTCTGATTCTCTGCACCTATTCGCAGTTTGAAATTCCGACTTTTTATACAAAAAATTTGCCAATTAATGAAAGCGGCGGTGGGTCACATTTTGCCCAAACCCCCTCCTGCAGTTTTAAAAATATCCCAAACATCTCAATTTCGATACCTGAGCCATATTTTAGACCCAAATTCTGGCTCTCTGCACCTATTCGCTGTTTGAAATTCCGACTTTTTATACCAAAAATATGCCAATTACTGAAAGAGGCGGTGGGTCACATTTTGCCCAAACCCCCCTGCAGTTTTTAAAATATCCCAAACGTCTCAAATTCGATACCTGAGTCATATTTTGGACCCAAATTCTGGCTCTCTGCACCTATTCGCTGTTTGAAATTCGGACTTTTTATACCAAAAATATGCCAATTACTGAAAGCGGCGGTGGGTCACATTTTGCCCAAACCCCCCTGCAGTTTTCAAAATATCCTAAACATCCCAAATTCGATACCTGAGCCATATTTTGGACCAAAATTCTGGCTCTCTGCACCTATTCGCAGTTTGAAATTCCGAATTTTTATACCAAAATTCTGCCAATTACTGAGAGCGGCGGTGGGTCACATTTTGCCCAAACCCCCCTGCAGTTCTCAAAATATCCAAAACATCCCAAATTCGATACCTGAGCCATATTTTGGACCCAAATTCTGATTCTCTGCACCTATTCGCAGTTTGAAATTCCGACTTTTTATTCCCAAAATCTGCCAATTACTGAAAGCGGCGGTGAGTCACATTTTTCCCAAACTCCCCCGCAGTTTTCAAAATATCCCAAACATCCCAAATTCGATACCTGAGCCATATTTTGGACCCAAATTCTGGCTCTCTGCACCTATTCGCAGTTTTAAATTCTGAATTTTTATACCAAAAATATGCCCATTACTGAACGCCGCGTTTGGTCACATTTTGCCCAAACGCCCCTGCAGTTTTCAAAATATTCCAACATCCTAAATTCGATACCTAAGCCATATTTTGGTCCCAAATTCTGGCTCTCTCGCTGTTTGAAATTCCGACTTTTTATACGAAAAATCTGCCAATTACTGAAAGAAGCGGTGGGTCACATTTTGCCCAAACCCCCTTGCAGTTTTCAAAATATCCCGAACTTCCCAAATTCGATACATGAGACATATTTTGGATCCAAATTCTGGCTCTCTGCTCCTATTCGCAGTTTGAAACTCCGACTTTTTATACCAAAATTATGCCAATTACTGAAAGCGGCGGTGGGTCACATTTGCCCAAACCCCCCAGCAGTTTTCAAAATATCCCAAACATCCCAAATTCGATACCTGAGACATATTTTGGACCCAAATTCTGGATCACTGCACCTATTAGCAGTTTGAAATTCCGACTATTTATACCAAAAATAAGCCAATTACTGAAAGCGGCGGTGGGTCACATTTGCCCAAACCCCCCAGCAGTTTTCAAAATATCCCAAACATCCCAAATTCGATACCTGAGACATATTTTGGACCCAAATTCTGGATCACTGCACCTATTAGCAGTTTGAAATTCCGACTTTTTATACCAAAAATAAGCCAATTACTAAAAGCGGCGGTGGGTCACATTTGCCCAAACCCCCAAGCAGTTTTCAAAATATCCCAAACATCCCAAATTCGATACCTGAGCCATATTTTGGACCCAAATGCTGGCTCTCTGCACCTATTCGCAGGTTGAAATTCCGGGTTTTATACCAAAAATATGCCAATTACTGAAAGTGGCGGTGGGTCACATTTTGCCCAAACCCGCCTGCAATTTTCAAAATATCCCAAACATCCCAAATTCGATACATGAACCATATTTTGGACCCAAATTCCTGCTCTCTGCCCCTATTCGCAGTTTGAAATTCCGACTTTTTATACCAAAAATATGCCATTTACTGCAAACGGTGGTGGGTCACATTTTGCCCAAACCCCCCTGCAGTTTTCAAAATATCCCAAACATCCCAAATTCGATACCTGAGCCATATTTTGGATCCAAATTCTGGCTCTCTGCACCCATTCGCAGTTTGAATTTCCGACTTTTTATACCAAAAATATGCCAATTACTGAAAGCGGCGATGGGTCACATTTTGCCCTAACCCCCCTGCAGTTTTCAAAATATCCCATACATCCCAAATTCGATACCTGAACCATATTTTGGACCCAAATTCTGGCTCTCTGCACCTATTCGCTGTTTGAAATTCCGACTTTTTATACGAAAAATTTGCCAATTAATGAAAGTGGCGGTGGGTCACATTTTGCCCAAACCCCCCTGCAGTTTTCAAAATATCCCAAACATCCCAAATTCGATACCTGAGCCATATTTTGGACCCAAATTCTGATTCTCTGCACCTATTCGCTGTTTGAAATTCCGACTTTTTATACGAAAAATCTGCCAATTACTGAAAGAAGCGGTGGGTCACATTTTGCCCAAACCCCCTTGCAGTTTTCAAAATATCCCGAACTTCCCAAATTCGATACATGAGACATATTTTGGATCCAAATTCTGGCTCTCTGCTCCTATTCGCAGTTTGAAACTCCGACTTTTTATACCAAAATTATGCCAATTACTGAAAGCGGCGGTGGGTCACATTTGCCCAAACCCCCCAGCAGTTTTCAAAATATCCCAAACATCCCAAATTCGTTACCTGAGACATATTTTGGACCCAAATTCTGGATCACTGCACCTATTAGCAGTTTGAAATTCCGACTTTTTATACCAAAAATAAGCCAATTACTAAAAGCGGCGGTGGGTCACATTTGCCCAAACCCCCAAGCAGTTTTCAAAATATCCCAAACATCCCAAATTCGATACCTGAGCCATATTTTGGACCCAAATGCTGGCTCTCTGCACCTATTCGCAGGTTGAAATTCCGGGTTTTATACCAAAAATATGCCAATTACTGAAAGTGGCGGTGGGTCACATTTTGCCCAAACCCGCCTGCAATTTTCAAAATATCCCAAACATCCCAAATTCGATACATGAACCATATTTTGGACCCAAATTCCTGCTCTCTGCCCCTATTCGCAGTTTGAAATTCCGACTTTTTATACCAAAAATATGCCAATTACTGCAAACGGTGGTGGGTCACATTTTGCCCAAACCCCCCTGCAGTTTTCAAAATATCCCAAACATCCCAAATTCGATACCTGAGCCATATTTTGGATCCAAATTCTGGCTCTCTGCACCCATTCGCAGTTTGAATTTCCGACTTTTTATACCAAAAATATGCCAATTACTGAAAGCGGCGATGGGTCACATTTTGCCCTAACCCCCCTGCAGTTTTCAAAATATCCCATACATCCCAAATTCGATACCTGAGCCATATTTTGGACCCAAATTCTGGCTCTCTGCACCTATTCGCTGTTTGAAATTCCGACTTTTTATACGAAAAATTTGCCAATTAATGAAAGTGGCGGTGGGTCACATTTTGCCCAACCCCCCCCCCCCTGCAGTTTTCAAAATATCCCAAACATCCCAAATTCGATACCTGAGCCATATTTTGGACCCAAATTCTGATTCTCTGCACCTATTCGCAGTTTGAAATTCCGACTTTTTATACAAAAAATTTGCCAATTAATGAAAGCGGCGGTGGGTCACATTTTGCCCAAACCCCCTCCTGCAGTTTTAAAAATATCCCAAACATCTCAATTTCGATACCTGAGCCATATTTTAGACCCAAATTCTGGCTCTCTGCACCTATTCGCTGTTTGAAATTCCTACTTTTTATACCAAAAATATGCCAATTACTGAAAGAGGCGGTGGGTCACATTTTGCCCAAACCCCCCTGCAGTTTTTAAAATATCCCAAACGTCTCAAATTCGATACCTGAGTCATATTTTGGACCCAAATTCTGGCTCTCTGCACCTATTCGCTGTTTGAAATTCGGACTTTTTATACCAAAAATATGCCAATTACTGAGAGCGGCGGTGGGTCACATTTTGCCCAAACCCCCCTGCAGTTTTCAAAATATCCTAAACATCCCAAATTCGATACCTGAGCCATATTTTGGACCAAAATTCTGGCTCTCTGCACCTATTCGCAGTTTGAAATTCCGAATTTTTATACCAAAATTCTGCCAATTACTGAGAGCGGCGGTGGGTCACATTTTGCCCAAACCCCCCTGCAGTTCTCAAAATATCCAAAACATCCCAAATTCGATACCTGAGCCATATTTTGGACCCAAATTCTGATTCTCTGCACCTATTCGCAGTTTGAAATTCCGACTTTTTATTCCCAAAATCTGCCAATTACTGAAAGCGGCGGTGAGTCACATTTTTCCCAAACTCCCCTGCAGTTTTCAAAATATCCCAAACATCCCAAATTCGATACCTGAGCCATATTTTGGACCCAAATTCTGGCTCTCTGCACCTATTCGCAGTTTTAAATTCTGAATTTTTATACCAAAAATATGCCCATTACTGAACGCCGCGTTTGGTCACATTTTGCCCAAACGCCCCTGCAGTTTTCAAAATATTCCAACATCCTAAATTCGATACCTAAGCCATATTTTGGTCCCAAATTCTGGCTCTCTCGCTGTTTGAAATTCCGACTTTTTATACGAAAAATCTGCCAATTACTGAAAGAAGCGGTGGGTCACATTTTGCCCAAACCCCCTTGCAGTTTTCAAAATATCCCGAACTTCCCAAATTCGATACATGAGACATATTTTGGATCCAAATTCTGGCTCTCTGCTCCTATTCGCAGTTTGAAACTCCGACTTTTTATACCAAAATTATGCCAATTACTGAAAGCGGCGGTGGGTCACATTTGCCCAAACCCCCCAGCAGTTTTCAAAATATCCCAAACATCCCAAATTCGATACCTGAGACATATTTTGGACCCAAATTCTGGATCACTGCACCTATTAGCAGTTTGAAATTCCGACTATTTATACCAAAAATAAGCCAATTACTGAAAGCGGCGGTGGGTCACATTTGCCCAAACCCCCCAGCAGTTTTCAAAATATCCCAAACATCCCAAATTCGATACCTGAGACATATTTTGGACCCAAATTCTGGATCACTGCACCTATTAGCAGTTTGAAATTCCGACTTTTTATACCAAAAATAAGCCAATTACTAAAAGCGGCGGTGGGTCACATTTGCCCAAACCCCCAAGCAGTTTTCAAAATATCCCAAACATCCCAAATTCGATACCTGAGCCATATTTTGGACCCAAATGCTGGCTCTCTGCACCTATTCGCAGGTTGAAATTCCGGGTTTTATACCAAAAATATGCCAATTACTGAAAGTGGCGGTGGGTCACATTTTGCCCAAACCCGCCTGCAATTTTCAAAATATCCCAAACATCCCAAATTCGATACATGAACCATATTTTGGACCCAAATTCCTGCTCTCTGCCCCTATTCGCAGTTTGAAATTCCGACTTTTTATACCAAAAATATGCCATTTACTGCAAACGGTGGTGGGTCACATTTTGCCCAAACCCCCCTGCAGTTTTCAAAATATCCCAAACATCCCAAATTCGATACCTGAGCCATATTTTGGATCCAAATTCTGGCTCTCTGCACCCATTCGCAGTTTGAATTTCCGACTTTTTATACCAAAAATATGCCAATTACTGAAAGCGGCGATGGGTCACATTTTGCCCTAACCCCCCTGCAGTTTTCAAAATATCCCATACATCCCAAATTCGATACCTGAACCATATTTTGGACCCAAATTCTGGCTCTCTGCACCTATTCGCTGTTTGAAATTCCGACTTTTTATACGAAAAATTTGCCAATTAATGAAAGTGGCGGTGGGTCACATTTTGCCCAAACCCCCCTGCAGTTTTCAAAATATCCCAAACATCCCAAATTCGATACCTGAGCCATATTTTGGACCCAAATTCTGATTCTCTGCACCTATTCGCTGTTTGAAATTCCGACTTTTTATACCAAAAATTTGCCAATTAATGAAAGCGGTGGTGGGTCACATTTTGCCCAAACCCCTCCTGCAGTTTTAAAAATATCCCAAACATCTCAATTTCGATACCTGAGCAATATTTTAGACCCAAATTCTGGCTCTCTGCACATATTCGCTGTTTGAAATTCCGACTTTTTATACCAAAAATATGCCAATTACTGAAAGAGGCGGTGGGTCACATTTTGCCCAAACCCCCCTGCAGTTTTTAAAATATCCCAAACGTCTCAAATTCGATACCTGAGCCATATTTTGGACCCAAATTCTGGCTCTCTGCACCTATTCGCAGTTTGAAATTCCGAATTTTTATACCAAAATTCTGCCAATTACTGAGAGCGGCGGTGGGTCACATTTTGCCCAAACCCCCCTGCAGTTCTCAAAATATCCAAAACATCCCAAATTCGATACCTGAGCCAAATTTTAGACCCAAATTCTGGCTCTCTGCACATATTCGCTGTTTGAAATTCCGACTTTTTATACCAAAAATTTGTCAATTAATGAAAGCGGAGGGGTGTCACATTTTGCCCAAACCCCTCCTGCAGTTTTCAAAATATCCCAAACATCTCAATTTCGATACCTGAGCCATATTTTAGACCCAAATTCTGGCTCTCTGCACCTATTCGCTGTTTGAAATTCCGACTTTTTATACCAAAAATATGCCAATTACTGAAAGCAGCGGTGGGTCACATTTTGCCCAAACCCCACTTCAGTTTTCAAAATATCCCAAACATCCCAATTTCGATACCTGAGCCATATTTTGGACCCAAATTCTGGCTCTCTGCACCTATTCGCAGTTTGAAATTCCTACTTTTTATACCAAAAATTTGCCAATTAATGAAAGCGGCGGTGGGTCACATTTTGCCCAAACCCCCCTGCAGTTTTCAAAATATCCCAAACATCCCAAATTCGATACCTGAGCCATATTTTGGACCCAAATTCTGATTCTCTGCACCTATTCGCAGTTTGAAATTCCGACTTTTTATACCCAAAATCTGCCAATTACTGAAAGCGGCGGTGGGTCACATTTTGCCCAAACCCCCCTGCAGTTTTCAAAATATCCCAAACATCCCAAATTCGATACCTGAGCCATATTTTGGACCCAAATTCTGATTCTCTGCACCTATTCGCAGTTTGAAATTCCGACTTTTTATACCCAAAATCTGCCAATTACTGAAAGCGGCGGTGAGTCACATTTTTCCCAAACTCCCCTGCAGTTTTCAAAATATCCCAAACATCCCAAATTAGATACCTGAGCCATATTTTGGACCCAAATTCTGGCTCTCTGCACCTATTCGCAGTTTTAAATTCCGAATTTTTATACAAAAAATATGCCCATTACTAAACGCCGCGTTTGGTCACATTTTGCCTAAACGCCCCTGCAGTTTTCAAAATATTCCAAACATCCTAAATGCGATACCTAAGCCATATTTTGGTCCCAAATTCTGGCTCTCTCGCTGTTTGAAATTCTGACTTTTTATACGAAAAATCTGCCAATTACTGAAAGAAGCGGTGGGTCACATTTTGCCCAAACCCCCTTGCAGTTTTCAAAATATCCCGAACTTCCCAAATTCGATACATGAGACATATTTTGGATCCAAATTCAGGCTCTCTGCTCCTATTCGCAGTTTGAAACTCCGACTTTTTATACCAAAATTATGCCAATTACTGAAAGCGGCGGTGGGTCACATTTGCCCAAACCCCCCAGCAGTTTTCAAAATATCCCAAACATCCCAAATTCGATACCTGAGACATATTTTGGACCCAAATTCTGGATCACTGCACCTATTAGCAGTTTGAAATTCCGACTTTTTATACCAAAAATAAGCCAATTACTAAAAGCGGCGGTGGGTCACATTTGCCCAAACCCCCAAGCAGTTTTCAAAATATCCCAAACATCCCAAATTCGATACCTGAGCCATATTTTGGACCCAAATGCTGGCTCTCTGCACCTATTCGCAGGTTGAAATTCCGGGTTTTATACCAAAAATATGCCAATTACTGAAAGTGGCGGTGGGTCACATTTTGCCCAAACCCGCCTGCAATTTTCAAAATATCCCAAACATCCCAAATTCGATACATGAACCATATTTTGGACCCAAATTCCTGCTCTCTGCCCCTATTCGCAGTTTGAAATTCCGACTTTTTATACCAAAAATATGCCAATTACTGCAAACGGTGGTGGGTCACATTTTGCCCAAACCCCCCTGCAGTTTTCAAAATATCCCAAACATCCCAAATTCGATACCTGAGCCATATTTTGGATCCAAATTCTGGCTCTCTGCACCCATTCGCAGTTTGAATTTCCGACTTTTTATACCAAAAATATGCCAATTACTGAAAGCGGCGATGGGTCACATTTTGCCCTAACCCCCCTGCAGTTTTCAAAATATCCCATACATCCCAAATTCGATACCTGAGCCATATTTTGGACCCAAATTCTGGCTCTCTGCACCTATTCGCTGTTTGAAATTCCGACTTTTTATACGAAAAATTTGCCAATTAATGAAAGTGGCGGTGGGTCACATTTTGCCCAAACCCCCCCCCTGCAGTTTTCAAAATATCCCAAACATCCCAAATTCGATACCTGAGCCATATTTTGGACCCAAATTCTGATTCTCTGCACCTATTCGCAGTTTGAAATTCCGACTTTTTATACAAAAAATTTGCCAATTAATGAAAGCGGCGGTGGGTCACATTTTGCCCAAACCCCCTCCAGCAGTTTTAAAAATATCCCAAACATCTCAATTTCGATACCTGAGCCATATTTTAGACCCAAATTCTGGCTCTCTGCACCTATTCGCTGTTTGAAATTCGGACTTTTTATACCAAAAATATGCCAATTACTGAAAGCGGCGGTGGGTCACATTTTGCCCAAACCCCCCTGCAGTTTTCAAAATATCCTAAACATCCCAAATTCGATACCTGAGCCATATTTTGGACCAAAATTCTGGCTCTCTGCACCTATTCGCAGTTTGAAATTCCGAATTTTTATACCAAAATTCTGCCAATTACTGAGAGCGGCGGTGGGTCACATTTTGCCCAAACCCCCCTGCAGTTCTCAAAATATCCAAAACATCCCAAATTCGATACCTGAGCCATATTTTGGACCCAAATTCTGATTCTCTGCACCTATTCGCAGTTTGAAATTCCGACTTTTTATTCCCAAAATCTGCCAATTACTGAAAGCGGCGGTGAGTCACATTTTTCCCAAACTCCCCTGCAGTTTTCAAAATATCCCAAACATCCCAAATTCGATACCTGAGCCATATTTTGGACCAAAATTCTGGCTCTCTGCACCTATTCGCAGTTTGAAATTCCGAATTTTTATACCAAAATTCTGCCAATTAATGAAAGCGGCGGTGGGTCACATTTTGCCCAAACCCCCTCCTGCAGTTTTAAAAATATCCCAAACATCTCAATTTCGATACCTGAGCCATATTTTAGACCCAAATTCTGGCTCTCTGCACCTATTCGCTGTTTGAAATTCGGACTTTTTATACCAAAAATATGCCAATTACTGAAAGAGGCGGTGGGTCACATTTTGCCCAAACCCCCCTGCAGTTTTTAAAATATCCCAAACGTCTCAAATTCGATACCTGAGTTATATTTTGGACCCAAATTCTGGCTCTCTGCACCTATTCGCTGTTTGAAATTCGGACTTTTTATACCAAAAATATGCCAATTACTGAAAGCGGCGGTGGGTCACATTTTGCCCAAACCCCCCTGCAGTTTTCAAAATATCCTAAACATCCCAAATTCGATACCTGAGCCATATTTTGGACCAAAATTCTGGCTCTCTGCACCTATTCGCAGTTTGAAATTCCGAATTTTTATACCAAAATTCTGCCAATTACTGAGAGCGGCGGTGGGTCACATTTTGCCCAAACCCCCCTGCAGTTCTCAAAATATCCAAAACATCCCAAATTCGATACCTGAGCCATATTTTGGACCCAAATTCTGATTCTCTGCACCTATTCGCAGTTTGAAATTCCGACTTTTTATTCCCAAAATCTGCCAATTACTGAAAGCGGCGGTGAGTCACATTTTTCCCAAACTCCCCTGCAGTTTTCAAAATATCCCAAACATCCCAAATTCGATACCTGAGCCATATTTTGGACCCAAATTCTGGCTCTCTGCACCTATTCGCAGTTTTAAATTCCGAATTTTTATACCAAAAATATGCCCATTACTGAACGCCGCGTTTGGTCACATTTTGCCCAAACGCCCCTGCAGTTTTCAAAATATTCCAAACATCCTAAATTCGATACCTAAGCCATATTTTGGTCCCAAATTCTGGCTCTCTCGCTGTTTGAAATTCCGACTTTTTATACGAAAAATCTGCCAATTACTGAAAGAAGCGGTGGGTCACATTTTGCCCAAACCCCCTTGCAGTTTTCAAAATATCCCGAACTTCCCAAATTCGATACATGAGACATATTTTGGATCCAAATTCTGGCTCTCTGCTCCTATTCGCAGTTTGAAACTCCGACTTTTTATACCAAAATTATGCCAATTACTGAAAGCGGCGGTGGGTCACATTTGCCCAAACCCCCCAGCAGTTTTCAAAATATCCCAAACATCCCAAATTCGATACCTGAGACATATTTTGGACCCAAATTCTGGATCACTGCACCTATTAGCAGTTTGAAATTCCGACTATTTATACCAAAAATAAGCCAATTACTGAAAGCGGTGGTGGGTCACATTTGCCCAAACCCCCCAGCAGTTTTCAAAATATCCCAAACATCCCAAATTCGATACCTGAGACATATTTTGGACCCAAATTCTGGATCACTGCACCTATTAGCAGTTTGAAATTCCGACTTTTTATACCAAAAATAAGCCAATTACTAAAAGCGGCGGTGGGTCACATTTGCCCAAACCCCCAAGCAGTTTTCAAAATATCCCAAACATCCCAAATTCGATACCTGAGCCATATTTTGGACCCAAATGCTGGCTCTCTGCACCTATTCGCAGGTTGAAATTCCGGGTTTTATACCAAAAATATGCCAATTACTGAAAGTGGCGGTGGGTCACATTTTGCCCAAACCCGCCTGCAATTTTCAAAATATCCCAAACATCCCAAATTCGATACATGAACCATATTTTGGACCCAAATTCCTGCTCTCTGCCCCTATTCGCAGTTTGAAATTCCGACTTTTTATACCAAAAATATGCCATTTACTGCAAACGGTGGTGGGTCACATTTTGCCCAAACCCCCCTGCAGTTTTCAAAATATCCCAAACATCCCAAATTCGATACCTGAGCCATATTTTGGATCCAAATTCTGGCTCTCTGCACCCATTCGCAGTTTGAATTTCCGACTTTTTATACCAAAAATATGCCAATTACTGAAAGCGGCGATGGGTCACATTTTGCCCTAACCCCCCTGCAGTTTTCAAAATATCCCATACATCCCAAATTCGATACCTGAGCCATATTTTGGACCCAAATTCTGGCTCTCTGCACCTATTCGCTGTTTGAAATTCCGACTTTTTATACGAAAAATTTGCCAATTAATGAAAGTGGCGGTGGGTCACATTTTGCCCAAACCCCCCTGCAGTTTTCAAAATATCCCAAACATCCCAAATTCGATACCTGAGCCATATTTTGGACCCAAATTCTGATTCTCTGCACCTATTCGCTGTTTGAAATTCCGACTTTTTATACCAAAAATTTGCCAATTAATGAAAGCGGCGGTGGGTCACATTTTGCCCAAACCCCTCCTGCAGTTTTAAAAATATCCCAAACATCTCAATTTCGATACCTGAGCCATATTTTAGACCCAAATTCTGGCTCTCTGCACATATTCGCTGTTTGAAATTCCGACTTTTTATACCAAAAATATGCCAATTACTGAAAGAGGCGGTGGGTCACATTTTGCCCATACCCCCCTGCAGTTTTTAAAATATCCCAAACGTCTCAAATTCGATACCTGAGCCATATTTTGGACCCAAATTCTGGCTCTCTGCACCTATTCGCAGTTTGAAATTCCGAATTTTTATACCAAAATTCTGCCAATTACTGAGAGCGGCGGTGGGTCACATTTTGCCCAAACCCCCCTGCAGTTCTCAAAATATCCAAAACATCCCAAATTCGATACCTGAGCCAAATTTTAGACCCAAATTCTGGCTCTCTGCACATATTCGCTGTTTGAAATTCCGACTTTTTATACCAAAAATTTGTCAATTAATGAAAGCGGAGGGGTGTCACATTTTGCCCAAACCCCTCCTGCAGTTTTCAAAATATCCCAAACATCTCAATTTCGATACCTGAGCCATATTTTAGACCCAAATTCTGGCTCTCTGCACCTATTCGCTGTTTGAAATTCCGACTTTTTATACCAAAAATATGCCAATTACTGAAAGCAGCGGTGGGTCACATTTTGCCCAAACCCCACTTCAGTTTTCAAAATATCCCAAACATCCCAATTTCGATACCTGAGCCATATTTTGGACCCAAATTCTGGCTCTCTGCACCTATTCGCAGTTTGAAATTCCTACTTTTTATACCAAAAATATGCCCATTACTGAACGCCGCGTTTGGTCACATTTTGCCCAAACGCCCCTGCAGTTTTCAAAATATTCCAAACATCCTAAATTCGATACCTAAGCCATATTTTGGTCCCAAATTCTGGCTCTCTCGCTGTTTGAAATTCCGACTTTTTATACGAAAAATCTGCCAATTACTGAAAGAAGCGGTGGGTCACATTTTGCCCAAACCCCCTTGCAGTTTTCAAAATATCCCGAACTTCCCAAATTCGATACATGAGACATATTTTGGATCCAAATTCTGGCTCTCTGCTCCTATTCGCAGTTTGAAACTCCGACTTTTTATACCAAAATTATGCCAATTACTGAAAGCGGCGGTGGGTCACATTTGCCCAAACCCCCCAGCAGTTTTCAAAATATCCCAAACATCCCAAATTCGATACCTGAGACATATTTTAGACCCAAATTCTGGATCACTGCACCTATTAGCAGTTTGAAATTCCGACTATTTATACCAAAAATAAGCCAATTACTGAAAGCGGCGGTGGGTCACATTTGCCCAAACCCCCCAGCAGTTTTCAAAATATCCCAAACATCCCAAATTCGATACCTGAGACATATTTTGGACCCAAATTCTGGATCACTGCACCTATTAGCAGTTTGAAATTCCGACTTTTTATACCAAAAATAAGCCAATTACTAAAAGCGGCGGTGGGTCACATTTGCCCAAACCCCCAAGCAGTTTTCAAAATATCCCAAACATCCCAAATTCGATACCTGAGCCATATTTTGGACCCAAATGCTGGCTCTCTGCACCTATTCGCAGGTTGAAATTCCGGGTTTTATACCAAAAATATGCCAATTACTGAAAGTGGCGGTGGGTCACATTTTGCCCAAACCCGCCTGCAATTTTCAAAATATCCCAAACATCCCAAATTCGATACATGAACCATATTTTGGACCCAAATTCCTGCTCTCTGCCCCTATTCGCAGTTTGAAATTCCGACTTTTTATACCAAAAATATGCCATTTACTGCAAACGGTGGTGGGTCACATTTTGCCCAAACCCCCCTGCAGTTTTCAAAATATCCCAAACATCCCAAATTCGATACCTGAGCCATATTTTGGATCCAAATTCTGGCTCTCTGCACCCATTCGCAGTTTGAATTTCCGACTTTTTATACCAAAAATATGCCAATTACTGAAAGCGGCGATGGGTCACATTTTGCCCTAACCCCCCTGCAGTTTTCAAAATATCCCATACATCCCAAATTCGATACCTGAGCCATATTTTGGACCCAAATTCTGGCTTTCTGCACCCATTCGCAGTTTGAAATTCCGACTTTTTATACGAAAAATTTGCCAATTAATGAAAGTGGCGGTGGGTCACATTTTGCCCAAACCCCCCCCCTGCAGTTTTCAAAATATCCCAAACATCCCAAATTCGATACCTGAGCCATATTTTGGACCCAAATTCTGATTCTCTGCACCTATTCGCAGTTTGAAATTCCGACTTTTTATACAAAAAATTTGCCAATTAATGAAAGCGGCGGTGGGTCACATTTTGCCCAAACCCCCTCCTGCAGTTTTAAAAATATCCCAAACATCTCAATTTCGATACCTGAGCCATATTTTAGACCCAAATTCTGGCTCTCTGCACCTATTCGCTGTTTGAAATTCGGACTTTTTATACCAAAAATATGCCAATTACTGAAAGCGGCGGTGGGTCACATTTTGCCCAAACCCCCCTGCAGTTTTCAAAATATCCTAAACATCCCAAATTCGATACCTGAGCCATATTTTGGACCAAAATTCTGGCTCTCTGCACCTATTCGCAGTTTGAAATTCCGAATTTTTATACCAAAATTCTGCCAATTACTGAGAGCGGCGGTGGGTCACATTTTGCCCAAACCCCCCTGCAGTTCTCAAAATATCCAAAACATCCCAAATTCGATACCTGAGCCATATTTTGGACCCAAATTCTGATTCTCTGCACCTATTCGCAGTTTGAAATTCCGACTTTTTATTCCCAAAATCTGCCAATTACTGAAAGCGGCGGTGAGTCACATTTTTCCCAAACTCCCCTGCAGTTTTCAAAATATCCCAAACATCCCAAATTCGATACCTGAGCCATATTTTGGACCAAAATTCTGGCTCTCTGCACCTATTCGCAGTTTGAAATTCCGAATTTTTATACCAAAATTCTGCCAATTAATGAAAGCGGCGGTAGGTCACATTTTGCCCAAACCCCCTCCTGCAGTTTTAAAAATATCCCAAACATCTCAATTTCGATACCTGAGCCATATTTTAGACCCAAATTCTGGCTCTCTGCACCTATTCGCTGTTTGAAATTCGGACTTTTTATACCAAAAATATGCCAATTACTGAAAGCGGCGGTGGGTCACATTTTGCCCAAACCCCCCTGCAGTTTTCAAAATATCCTAAACATCCCAAATTCGATACCTGAGCCATATTTTGGACCAAAATTCTGGCTCTCTGCACCTATTCGCAGTTTGAAATTCCGAATTTTTATACCAAAATTCTGCCAATTACTGAGAGCGGCGGTGGGTCACATTTTGCCCAAACCCCCCTGCAGTTCTCAAAATATCCAAAACATCCCAAATTCGATACCTGAGCCATATTTTGGACCCAAATTCTGATTCTCTGCACCTATTCGCAGTTTGAAATTCCGACTTTTTATTCCCAAAATCTGCCAATTACTGAAAGCGGCGGTGAGTCACATTTTTCCCAAACTCCCCTGCAGTTTTCAAAATATCCCAAACATCCCAAATTCGATACCTGAGCCATATTTTGGACCCAAATTCTGGCTCTCTGCACCTATTCGCAGTTTTAAATTCCGAATTTTTATACCAAAAATATGCCCATTACTGAACGCCGCGTTTGGTCACATTTTGCCCAAACGCCCCTGCAGTTTTCAAAATATTCCAAACATCCTAAATTCGATACCTAAGCCATATTTTGGTCCCAAATTCTGGCTCTCTCGCTGTTTGAAATTCCGACTTTTTATACGAAAAATCTGCCAATTACTGAAAGAAGCGGTGGGTCACATTTTGCCCAAACCCCCTTGCAGTTTTCAAAATATCCCGAACTTCCCAAATTCGATACATGAGACATATTTTGGATCCAAATTCTGGCTCTCTGCTCCTATTCGCAGTTTGAAACTCCGACTTTTTATACCAAAATTATGCCAATTACTGAAAGCGGCGGTGGGTCACATTTGCCCAAACCCCCCAGCAGTTTTCAAAATATCCCAAACATCCCAAATTCGATACCTGAGACATATTTTGGACCCAAATTCTGGATCACTGCACCTATTAGCAGTTTGAAATTCCGACTATTTATACCAAAAATAAGCCAATTACTGAAAGCGGCGGTGGGTCACATTTGCCCAAACCCCCCAGCAGTTTTCAAAATATCCCAAACATCCCAAATTCGATACCTGAGACATATTTTGGACCCAAATTCTGGATCACTGCACCTATTAGCAGTTTGAAATTCCGACTTTTTATACCAAAAATAAGCCAATTACTAAAAGCGGCGGTGGGTCACATTTGCCCAAACCCCCAAGCAGTTTTCAAAATATCCCAAACATCCCAAATTCGATACCTGAGCCATATTTTGGACCCAAATGCTGGCTCTCTGCACCTATTCGCAGGTTGAAATTCCGGGTTTTATACCAAAAATATGCCAATTACTGAAAGTGGCGGTGGGTCACATTTTGCCCAAACCCGCCTGCAATTTTCAAAATATCCCAAACATCCCAAATTCGATACATGAACCATATTTTGGACCCAAATTCCTGCTCTCTGCCCCTATTCGCAGTTTGAAATTCCGACTTTTTATACCAAAAATATGCCATTTACTGCAAACGGTGGTGGGTCACATTTTGCCCAAACCCCCCTGCAGTTTTCAAAATATCCCAAACATCCCAAATTCGATACCTGAGCCATATTTTGGATCCAAATTCTGGCTCTCTGCACCCATTCGCAGTTTGAATTTCCGACTTTTTATACCAAAAATATGCCAATTACTGAAAGCGGCGATGGGTCACATTTTGCCCTAACCCCCCTGCAGTTTTCAAAATATCCCATACATCCCAAATTCGATACCTGAGCCATATTTTGGACCCAAATTCTGGCTCTCTGCACCTATTCGCTGTTTGAAATTCCGACTTTTTATACGAAAAATTTGCCAATTAATGAAAGTGGCGGTGGGTCACATTTTGCCCAAACCCCCCTGCAGTTTTCAAAATATCCCAAACATCCCAAATTCGATACCTGAGCCATATTTTGGACCCAAATTCTGATTCTCTGCACCTATTCGCTGTTTGAAATTCCGACTTTTTATACCAAAAATTTGCCAATTAATGAAAGCGGCGGTGGGTCACATTTTGCCCAAACCCCTCCTGCAGTTTTAAAAATATCCCAAACATCTCAATTTCGATACCTGAGCCATATTTTAGACCCAAATTCTGGCTCTCTGCACATATTCGCTGTTTGAAATTCCGACTTTTTATACCAAAAATATGCCAATTACTGAAAGAGGCGGTGGGTCACATTTTGCCCATACCCCCCTGCAGTTTTTAAAATATCCCAAACGTCTCAAATTCGATACCTGAGCCATATTTTGGACCCAAATTCTGGCTCTCTGCACCTATTCGCAGTTTGAAATTCCGAATTTTTATACCAAAATTCTGCCAATTACTGAGAGCGGCGGTGGGTCACATTTTGCCCAAACCCCCCTGCAGTTCTCAAAATATCCAAAACATCCCAAATTCGATACCTGAGCCAAATTTTAGACCCAAATTCTGGCTCTCTGCACATATTCGCTGTTTGAAATTCCGACTTTTTATACCAAAAATTTGTCAATTAATGAAAGCGGAGGGGTGTCACATTTTGCCCAAACCCCTCCTGCAGTTTTCAAAATATCCCAAACATCTCAATTTCGATACCTGAGCCATATTTTAGACCCAAATTCTGGCTCTCTGCACCTATTCGCTGTTTGAAATTCCGACTTTTTATACCAAAAATATGCCAATTACTGAAAGCAGCGGTGGGTCACATTTTGCCCAAACCCCACTTCAGTTTTCAAAATATCCCAAACATCCCAATTTCGATACCTGAGCCATATTTTGGACCCAAATTCTGGCTCTCTGCACCTATTCGCAGTTTGAAATTCCTACTTTTTATACCAAAAATATGCCCATTACTGAACGCCGCGTTTGGTCACATTTTGCCCAAACGCCCCTGCAGTTTTCAAAATATTCCAAACATCCTAAATTCGATACCTAAGCCATATTTTGGTCCCAAATTCTGGCTCTCTCGCTGTTTGAAATTCCGACTTTTTATACGAAAAATCTGCCAATTACTGAAAGAAGCGGTGGGTCACATTTTGCCCAAACCCCCTTGCAGTTTTCAAAATATCCCGAACTTCCCAAATTCGATACATGAGACATATTTTGGATCCAAATTCTGGCTCTCTGCTCCTATTCGCAGTTTGAAACTCCGACTTTTTATACCAAAATTATGCCAATTACTGAAAGCGGCGGTGGGTCACATTTGCCCAAACCCCCCAGCAGTTTTCAAAATATCCCAAACATCCCAAATTCGATACCTGAGACATATTTTGGACCCAAATTCTGGATCACTGCACCTATTAGCAGTTTGAAATTCCGACTATTTATACCAAAAATAAGCCAATTACTGAAAGCGGCGGTGGGTCACATTTGCCCAAACCCCCCAGCAGTTTTCAAAATATCCCAAACATCCCAAATTCGATACCTGAGACATATTTTGGACCCAAATTCCGGATCACTGCACCTATTAGCAATTTGAAATTCCGACTTTTTATACCAAAAATAAGCCAATTACTAAAAGCGGCGGTGGGTCACATTTGCCCAAACCCCCAAGCAGTTTTCAAAATATCCCAAACATCCCAAATTCGATACCTGAGCCATATTTTGGACCCAAATGCTGGCTCTCTGCACCTATTCGCAGGTTGAAATTCCGGGTTTTATACCAAAAATATGCCAATTACTGAAAGTGGCGGTGGGTCACATTTTGCCCAAACCCGCCTGCAATTTTCAAAATATCCCAAACATCCCAAATTCGATACATGAACCATATTTTGGACCCAAATTCCTGCTCTCTGCCCCTATTCGCAGTTTGAAATTCCGACTTTTTATACCAAAAATATGCCATTTACTGCAAACGGTGGTGGGTCACATTTTGCCCAAACCCCCCTGCAGTTTTCAAAATATCCCAAACATCCCAAATTCGATACCTGAGCCATATTTTGGATCCAAATTCTGGCTCTCTGCACCCATTCGCAGTTTGAATTTCCGACTTTTTATACCAAAAATATGCCAATTACTGAAAGCGGCGATGGGTCACATTTTGCCCTAACCCCCCTGCAGTTTTCAAAATATCCCATACATCCCAAATTCGATACCTGAGCCATATTTTGGACCCAAATTCTGATTCTCTGCACCTATTCGCTGTTTGAAATTCCGACTTTTTATACAAAAAATTTGCCAATTAATGAAAGCGGCGGTGGGTCACATTTTGCCCAAACCCCCTCCTGCAGTTTTAAAAATATCCCAAACATCTCAATTTCGATACCTGAGCCATATTTTAGACCCAAATTCTGGCTCTCTGCACCTATTCGCTGTTTGAAATTCGGACTTTTTATACCAAAAATATGCCAATTACTGAAAGCGGCGGTGGGTCACATTTTGCCCAAACCCCCCTGCAGTTCTCAAAATATCCAAAACATCCCAAATTCGATACCTGAGCCAAATTTTAGACCCAAATTCTGGCTCTCTGCACATATTCGCTGTTTGAAATTCCGACTTTTTATACCAAAAATTTGTCAATTAATGAAAGCGGAGGGGTGTCACATTTTGCCCAAACCCCTCCTGCAGTTTTCAAAATATCCCAAACATCTCAATTTCGATACCTGAGCCATATTTTAGACCCAAATTCTGGCTCTCTGCACCTATTCGCTGTTTGAAATTCCGACTTTTTATACCAAAAATATGCCAATTACTGAAAGCAGCGGTGGGTCACATTTTGCCCAAACCCCACTTCAGTTTTCAAAATATCCCAAACATCCCAATTTCGATACCTGAGCCATATTTTGGACCCAAATTCTGGCTCTCTGCACCTATTCGCAGTTTGAAATTCCTACTTTTTATACCAAAAATATGCCCATTACTGAACGCCGCGTTTGGTCACATTTTGCCCAAACGCCCCTGCAGTTTTCAAAATATTCCAAACATCCTAAATTCGATACCTAAGCCATATTTTGGTCCCAAATTCTGGCTCTCTCGCTGTTTGAAATTCCGACTTTTTATACGAAAAATCTGCCAATTACTGAAAGAAGCGGTGGGTCACATTTTGCCCAAACCCCCTTGCAGTTTTCAAAATATCCCGAACTTCCCAAATTCGATACATGAGACATATTTTGGATCCAAATTCTGGCTCTCTGCTCCTATTCGCAGTTTGAAACTCCGAATTTTTATACCAAAATTATGCCAATTACTGAAAGCGGCGGTGGGTCACATTTGCCCAAACCCCCCAGCAGTTTTCAAAATATCCCAAACATCCCAAATTCGATACCTGAGACATATTTTGGACCCAAATTCTGGATCACTGCACCTATTAGCAGTTTGAAATTCCGACTATTTATACCAAAAATAAGCCAATTACTGAAAGCGGCGGTGGGTCACATTTGCCCAAACCCCCCAGCAGTTTTCAAAATATCCCAAACATCCCAAATTCGATACCTGAGACATATTTTGGACCCAAATTCTGGATCACTGCACCTATTAGCAGTTTGAAATTCCGACTTTTTATACCAAAAATAAGCCAATTACTAAAAGCGGCGGTGGGTCACATTTGCCCAAACCCCCAAGCAGTTTTCAAAATATCCCAAACATCCCAAATTCGATACCTGAGCCATATTTTGGACCCAAATGCTGGCTCTCTGCACCTATTCGCAGGTTGAAATTCCGGGTTTTATACCAAAAATATGCCAATTACTGAAAGTGGCGGTGGGTCACATTTTGCCCAAACCCGCCTGCAATTTTCAAAATATCCCAAACATCCCAAATTCGATACATGAACCATATTTTGGACCCAAATTCCTGCTCTCTGCCCCTATTCGCAGTTTGAAATTCCGACTTTTTATACCAAAAATATGCCATTTACTGCAAACGGTGGTGGGTCACATTTTGCCCAAACCCCCCTGCAGTTTTCAAAATATCCCAAACATCCCAAATTCGATACCTGAGCCATATTTTGGATCCAAATTCTGGCTCTCTGCACCCATTCGCAGTTTGAATTTCCGACTTTTTATACCAAAAATATGCCAATTACTGAAAGCGGCGATGGGTCACATTTTGCCCTAACCCCCCTGCAGTTTTCAAAATATCCCATACATCCCAAATTCGATACCTGAGCCATATTTTGGACCCAAATTCTGGCTCTCTGCACCTATTCGCTGTTTGAAATTCCGACTTTTTATACGAAAAATTTGCCAATTAATGAAAGTGGCGGTGGGTCACATTTTGCCCAAACCCCCCTGCAGTTTTCAAAATATCCCAAACATCCCAAATTCGATACCTGAGCCATATTTTGGACCCAAATTCTGATTCTCTGCACCTATTCGCTGTTTGAAATTCCGACTTTTTATACAAAAAATTTGCCAATTAATGAAAGCGGCGGTGGGTCACATTTTGCCCAAACCCCCTCCTGCAGTTTTAAAAATATCCCAAACATCTCAATTTCGATACCTGAGCCATATTTTAGACCCAAATTCTGGCTCTCTGCACCTATTCGCTGTTTGAAATTCGGACTTTTTATACCAAAAATATGCCAATTACTGAAAGCGGCGGTGGGTCACATTTTGCCCAAACCCCCCTGCAGTTTTCAAAATATCCTAAACATCCCAAATTCGATACCTGAGCCATATTTTGGACCAAAATTCTGGCTCTCTGCACCTATTCGCAGTTTGAAATTCCGAATTTTTATACCAAAATTCTGCCAATTACTGAGAGCGGCGGTGGGTCACATTTTGCCCAAACCCCCCTGCAGTTCTCAAAATATCCAAAACATCCCAAATTCGATACCTGAGCCATATTTTGGACCCAAATTCTGATTCTCTGCACCTATTCGCAGTTTGAAATTCCGACTTTTTATTCCCAAAATCTGCCAATTACTGAAAGCGGCGGTGAGTCACATTTTTCCCAAACTCCCCTGCAGTTTTCAAAATATCCCAAACATCCCAAATTCGATACCTGAGCCATATTTTGGACAAAAATTCTGGCTCTCTGCACCTATTCGCAGTTTGAAATTCCGAATTTTTATACCAAAATTCTGCCAATTAATGAAAGCGGCGGTGGGTCACATTTTGCCCAAACCCCCTCCTGCAGTTTTAAAAATATCCCAAACATCTCAATTTCGATACCTGAGCCATATTTTAGACCCAAATTCTGGCTCTCTGCACCTATTCGCTGTTTGAAATTCGGACTTTTTATACCAAAAATATGCCAATTACTGAAAGAGGCGGTGGGTCACATTTTGCCCAAACCCCCCTGCAGTTTTTAAAATATCCCAAACGTCTCAAATTCGATACCTGAGTCATATTTTGGACCCAAATTCTGGCTCTCTGCACCTATTCGCTGTTTGAAATTCGGACTTTTTATACCAAAAATATGCCAATTACTGAAAGCGGCGGTGGGTCACATTTTGCCCAAACCCCCCTGCAGTTTTCAAAATATCCTAAACATCCCAAATTCGATACCTGAGCCATATTTTGGACCAAAATTCTGGCTCTCTGCACCTATTCGCAGTTTGAAATTCCGAATTTTTATACCAAAATTCTGCCAATTACTGAGAGCGGCGGTGGGTCACATTTTGCCCAAACCCCCCTGCAGTTCTCAAAATATCCAAAACATCCCAAATTCGATACCTGAGCCATATTTTGGACCCAAATTCTGATTCTCTGCACCTATTCGCAGTTTGAAATTCCGACTTTTTATTCCCAAAATCTGCCAATTACTGAAAGCGGCGGTGAGTCACATTTTTCCCAAACTCCCCTGCAGTTTTCAAAATATCCCAAACATCCCAAATTCGATACCTGAGCCATATTTTGGACCCAAATTCTGGCTCTCTGCACCTATTCGCAGTTTTAAATTCCGAATTTTTATACCAAAAATATGCCCATTACTGAACGCCGCGTTTGGTCACATTTTGCCCAAACGCCCCTGCAGTTTTCAAAATATTCCAAACATCCTAAATTCGATACCTAAGCCATATTTTGGTCCCAAATTCTGGCTCTCTCGCTGTTTGAAATTCCGACTTTTTATACGAAAAATCTGCCAATTACTGAAAGAAGCGGTGGGTCACATTTTGCCCAAATCCCCTTGCAGTTTTCAAAATATCCCGAACTTCCCAAATTCGATACATGAGACATATTTTGGATCCAAATTCTGGCTCTCTGCTCCTATTCGCAGTTTGAAACTCCGACTTTTTATACCAAAATTATGCCAATTACTGAAAGCGGCGGTGGGTCACATTTGCCCAAACCCCCCAGCAGTTTTCAAAATATCCCAAACATCCCAAATTCGATACCTGAGACATATTTTGGACCCAAATTCTGGATCACTGCACCTATTAGCAGTTTGAAATTCCGACTATTTATACCAAAAATAAGCCAATTACTGAAAGCGGCGGTGGGTCACATTTGCCCAAACCCCCCAGCAGTTTTCAAAATATCCCAAACATCCCAAATTCGATACCTGAGACATATTTTGGACCCAAATTCTGGATCACTGCACCTATTAGCAGTTTGAAATTCCGACTTTTTATACCAAAAATAAGCCAATTACTAAAAGCGGCGGTGGGTCACATTTGCCCAAACCCCCAAGCAGTTTTCAAAATATCCCAAACATCCCAAATTCGATACCTGAGCCATATTTTGGACCCAAATGCTGGCTCTCTGCACCTATTCGCTGTTTGAAATTCCGACTTTTTATACGAAAAATTTGCCAATTAATGAAAGTGGCGGTGGGTCACATTTTGCCCAAACCCCCCTGCAGTTTTCAAAATATCCCAAACATCCCAAATTCGATACCTGAGCCATATTTTGGACCCAAATTCTGATTCTCTGCACCTATTCGCTGTTTGAAATTCCGACTTTTTATACAAAAAATTTGCCAATTAATGAAAGCGGCGGTGGGTCACATTTTGCCCAAACCCCCTCCTGCAGTTTTAAAAATATCCCAAACATCTCAATTTCGATACCTGAGCCATATTTTAGACCCAAATTCTGGCTCTCTGCACCTATTCGCTGTTTGAAATTCGGACTTTTTATACCAAAAATATGCCAATTACTGAAAGCGGCGGTGGGTCACATTTTGCCCAAACCCCCCTGCAGTTTTCAAAATATCCTAAACATCCCAAATTCGATACCTGAGCCATATTTTGGACCAAAATTCTGGCTCTCTGCACCTATTCGCAGTTTGAAATTCCGAATTTTTATACCAAAATTCTGCCAATTACTGAGAGCGGCGGTGGGTCACATTTTGCCCAAACCCCCCTGCAGTTCTCAAAATATCCAAAACATCCCAAATTCGATACCTGAGCCATATTTTGGACCCAAATTCTGATTCTCTGCACCTATTCGCAGTTTGAAATTCCGACTTTTTATTCCCAAAATCTGCCAATTACTGAAAGCGGCGGTGAGTCACATTTTTCCCAAACTCCCCTGCAGTTTTCAAAATATCCCAAACATCCCAAATTCGATACCTGAGCCATATTTTGGACAAAAATTCTGGCTCTCTGCACCTATTCGCAGTTTGAAATTCCGAATTTTTATACCAAAATTCTGCCAATTAATGAAAGCGGCGGTGGGTCACATTTTGCCCAAACCCCCTCCTGCAGTTTTAAAAATATCCCAAACATCTCAATTTCGATACCTGAGCCATATTTTAGACCCAAATTCTGGCTCTCTGCACCTATTCGCTGTTTGAAATTCGGACTTTTTATACCAAAAATATGCCAATTACTGAAAGAGGCGGTGGGTCACATTTTGCCCAAACCCCCCTGCAGTTTTTAAAATATCCCAAACGTCTCAAATTCGATACCTGAGTCATATTTTGGACCCAAATTCTGGCTCTCTGCACCTATTCGCTGTTTGAAATTCGGACTTTTTATACCAAAAATATGCCAATTACTGAAAGCGGCGGTGGGTCACATTTTGCCCAAACCCCCCTGCAGTTTTCAAAATATCCTAAACATCCCAAATTCGATACCTGAGCCATATTTTGGACCAAAATTCTGGCTCTCTGCACCTATTCGCAGTTTGAAATTCCGAATTTTTATACCAAAATTCTGCCAATTACTGAGAGCGGCGGTGGGTCACATTTTGCCCAAACCCCCCTGCAGTTCTCAAAATATCCAAAACATCCCAAATTCGATACCTGAGCCATATTTTGGACCCAAATTCTGATTCTCTGCACCTATTCGCAGTTTGAAATTCCGACTTTTTATTCCCAAAATCTGCCAATTACTGAAAGCGGCGGTGAGTCACATTTTTCCCAAACTCCCCTGCAGTTTTCAAAATATCCCAAACATCCCAAATTCGATACCTGAGCCATATTTTGGACCCAAATTCTGGCTCTCTGCACCTATTCGCAGTTTTAAATTCCGAATTTTTATACCAAAAATATGCCCATTACTGAACGCCGCGTTTGGTCACATTTTGCCCAAACGCCCCTGCAGTTTTCAAAATATTCCAAACATCCTAAATTCGATACCTAAGCCATATTTTGGTCCCAAATTCTGGCTCTCTCGCTGTTTGAAATTCCGACTTTTTATACGAAAAATCTGCCAATTACTGAAAGAAGCGGTGGGTCACATTTTGCCCAAATCCCCTTGCAGTTTTCAAAATATCCCGAACTTCCCAAATTCGATACATGAGACATATTTTGGATCCAAATTCTGGCTCTCTGCTCCTATTCGCAGTTTGAAACTCCGACTTTTTATACCAAAATTATGCCAATTACTGAAAGCGGCGGTGGGTCACATTTGCCCAAACCCCCCAGCAGTTTTCAAAATATCCCAAACATCCCAAATTCGATACCTGAGACATATTTTGGACCCAAATTCTGGATCACTGCACCTATTAGCAGTTTGAAATTCCGACTATTTATACCAAAAATAAGCCAATTACTGAAAGCGGCGGTGGGTCACATTTGCCCAAACCCCCCAGCAGTTTTCAAAATATCCCAAACATCCCAAATTCGATACCTGAGACATATTTTGGACCCAAATTCTGGATCACTGCACCTATTAGCAGTTTGAAATTCCGACTTTTTATACCAAAAATAAGCCAATTACTAAAAGCGGCGGTGGGTCACATTTGCCCAAACCCCCAAGCAGTTTTCAAAATATCCCAAACATCCCAAATTCGATACCTGAGCCATATTTTGGACCCAAATGCTGGCTCTCTGCACCTATTCGCAGGTTGAAATTCCGGGTTTTATACCAAAAATATGCCAATTACTGAAAGTGGCGGTGGGTCACATTTTGCCCAAACCCGCCTGCAATTTTCAAAATATCCCAAACATCCCAAATTCGATACATGAACCATATTTTGGACCCAAATTCCTGCTCTCTGCCCCTATTCGCAGTTTGAAATTCCGACTTTTTATACCAAAAATATGCCATTTACTGCTAACGGTGGTGGGTCACATTTTGCCCAAACCCCCCTGCAGTTTTCAAAATATCCCAAACATCCCAAATTCGATACCTGAGCCATATTTTGGATCCAAATTCTGGCTCTCTGCACCCATTCGCAGTTTGAATTTCCGACTTTTTATACCAAAAATATGCCAATTACTGAAAGCGGCGATGGGTCACATTTTGCCCTAACCCCCCTGCAGTTTTCAAAATATCCCATACATCCCAAATTCGATACCTGAGCCATATTTTGGACCCAAATTCTGGCTCTCTGCACCTATTCGCTGTTTGAAATTCCGACTTTTTATACCAAAAATTTGTCAATTAATGAAAGCGGAGGGGTGTCACATTTTGCCCAAACCCCTCCTGCAGTTTTCAAAATATCCCAAACATCTCAATTTCGATACCTGAGCCATATTTTAGACCCAAATTCTGGCTCTCTGCACCTATTCGCTGTTTGAAATTCCGACTTTTTATACCAAAAATATGCCAATTACTGAAAGCAGCGGTGGGTCACATTTTGCCCAAACCCCACTTCAGTTTTCAAAATATCCCAAACATCCCAATTTCGATACCTGAGCCATATTTTGGACCCAAATTCTGGCTCTCTGCACCTATTCGCAGTTTGAAATTCCTACTTTTTATACCAAAAATATGCCCATTACTGAACGCCGCGTTTGGTCACATTTTGCCCAAAGGCCCATGCAGTTTTCAAAATATTCCAAACATCCTAAATTCGATACCTAAGCCATATTTTGGTCCCAAATTCTGGCTCTCTCGCTGTTTGAAATTCCGACTTTTTATACGAAAAATCTGCCAATTACTGAAAGAAGCGGTGGGTCACATTTTGCCCAAACCCCCTTGCAGTTTTCAAAATATCCCGAACTTCCCAAATTCGATACATGAGACATATTTTGGATCCAAATTCTGGCTCTCTGCTCCTATTCGCAGTTTGAAACTCCGACTTTTTATACCAAAATTTTGCCAATTACTGAAAGCGGCGGTGGGTCACATTTGCCCAAACCCCCCAGCAGTTTTCAAAATATCCCAAACATCCCAAATTCGATACCTGAGACATATTTTGGACCCAAATTCTGGATCACTGCACCTATTAGCAGTTTGAAATTCCGACTATTTATACCAAAAATAAGCCAATTACTGAAAGCGGCGGTGGGTCACATTTGCCCAAACCCCCCAGCAGTTTTCAAAATATCCCAAACATCCCAAATTCGATACCTGAGACATATTTTGGACCCAAATTCTGGATCACTGCACCTATTAGCAGTTTGAAATTCCGACTTTTTATACCAAAAATAAGCCAATTACTAAAAGCGGCGGTGGGTCACATTTGCCCAAACCCCCAAGCAGTTTTCAAAATATCCCAAACATCCCAAATTCGATACCTGAGCCATATTTTGGACCCAAATGCTGGCTCTCTGCACCTATTCGCAGGTTGAAATTCCGGGTTTTATACCAAAAATATGCCAATTACTGAAAGTGGCGGTGGGTCACATTTTGCCCAAACCCGCCTGCAATTTTCAAAATATCCCAAACATCCCAAATTCGATACATGAACCATATTTTGGACCCAAATTCCTGCTCTCTGCCCCTATTCGCAGTTTGAAATTCCGACTTTTTATACCAAAAATATGCCATTTACTGCAAACGGTGGTGGGTCACATTTTGCCCAAACCCCCCTGCAGTTTTCAAAATATCCCAAACATCCCAAATTCGATACCTGAGCCATATTTTGGATCCAAATTCTGGCTCTCTGCACCCATTCGCAGTTTGAATTTCCGACTTTTTATACCAAAAATATGCCAATTACTGAAAGCGGCGATGGGTCACATTTTGCCCTAACCCCCCTGCAGTTTTCAAAATATCCCATACATCCCAAATTCGATACCTGAGCCATATTTTGGACCCAAATTCTGGCTCTCTGCACCTATTCGCTGTTTGAAATTCCGACTTTTTATACGAAAAATTTGCCAATTAATGAAAGTGGCGGTGGGTCACATTTTGCCCAAACCCCCCTGCAGTTTTCAAAATATCCCAAACATCCCAAATTCGATACCTGAGCCATATTTTGGACCCAAATTCTGATTCTCTGCACCTATTCGCTGTTTGAAATTCCGACTTTTTATACCAAAAATTTGCCAATTAATGAAAGCGGCGGTGGGTCACATTTTGCCCAAACCCCTCCTGCAGTTTTAAAAATATCCCAAACATCTCAATTTCGATACCTGAGCCATATTTTAGACCCAAATTCTGGCTCTCTGCACATATTCGCTGTTTGAAATTCCGACTTTTTATACCAAAAATATGCCAATTACTGAAAGAGGCGGTGGGTCACATTTTGCCCAAACCCCCCTGCAGTTTTTAAAATATCCCAAACGTCTCAAATTCGATACCTGAGCCATATTTTGGACCCAAATTCTGGCTCTCTGCACCTATTCGCTGTTTGAAATTCGGAATTTTATACCAAAAATATGCCAATTACTGAAAGCGGCGGTGGGTCACATTTTGCCCAAACCCCCCTGAAGTTTTCAAAATATCCCAAACATCCCAAATTCGATACCTGAGCCAGATTTTGGACCAAAATTCTGGCTCTCTGCACCTATTCGCAGTTTGAAATTCCGAATTTTTATACCAAAATTCTGCCAATTACTGAGAGCGGCGGTGGGTCACATTTTGCCCAAACCCCCCTGCAGTTCTCAAAATATCCAAAACATCCCAAATTCGATACCTGAGCCAAATTTTAGACCCAAATTCTGGCTCTCTGCACATATTCGCTGTTTGAAATTCCGACTTTTTATACCAAAAATTTGTCAATTAATGAAAGCGGAGGGGTGTCACATTTTGCCCAAACCCCTCCTGCAGTTTTCAAAATATCCCAAACATCTCAATTTCGATACCTGAGCCATATTTTAGACCCAAATTCTGGCTCTCTGCACCTATTCGCTGTTTGAAATTCCGACTTTTTATACCAAAAATATGCCAATTACTGAAAGCAGCGGTGGGTCACATTTTGCCCAAACCCCACTTCAGTTTTCAAAATATCCCAAACATCCCAATTTCGATACCTGAGCCATATTTTGGACCCAAATTCTGGCTCTCTGCACCTATTCGCAGTTTGAAATTCCTACTTTTTATACCAAAAATTTGCCAATTAATGAAAGCGGCAGTGGGTCACATTTTGCCCAAACCCCCCTGCAGTTTTCAAAATATCCCAAACATCCCAAATTCGATACCTGAGCCATATTTTGGACCCAAATTCTGATTCTCTGCACCTATTCGCAGTTTGAAATTCCGACTTTTTATACCCAAAATCTGCCAATTACTGAAAGCGGCGGTGGGTCACATTTTGCCCAAACCCCCCTGCAGTTTTCAAAATATCCCAAACATCCCAAATTCGATACCTGAGCCATATTTTGGACCCAAATTCTGATTCTCTGCACCTATTCGCAGTTTGAAATTCCGACTTTTTATACCCAAAATCTGCCAATTACTGAAAGCGGCGGTGAGTCACATTTTTCCCAAACTCCCCTGCAGTTTTCAAAATATCCCAAACATCCCAAATTAGATACCTGAGCCATATTTTGGACCCAAATTCTGGCTCTCTGCACCTATTCGCAGTTTTAAATTCCGAATTTTTATACAAAAAATATGCCCATTACTAAACGCCGCGTTAGGTCACATTTTGCCTAAACGCCCCTGCAGTTTTCAAAATATTCCAAACATCCTAAATGCGATACCTAAGCCATATTTTGGTCCCAAATTCTGGCTCTCTCGCTGTTTGAAATTCCGACTTTTTATACGAAAAATCTGCCAATTACTGAAAGAAGCGGTGGGTCACATTTTGCCCAAACCCCCTTGCAGTTTTCAAAATATCCCGAACTTCCCAAATTCGATACATGAGACATATTTTGGATCCAAATTCAGGCTCTCTGCTCCTATTCGCAGTTTGAAACTCCGACTTTTTATACCAAAATTATGCCAATTACTGAAAGCGGCGGTGGGTCACATTTGCCCAAACCCCCCAGCAGTTTTCAAAATATCCCAAACATCCCAAATTCGATACCTGAGACATATTTTGGACCCAAATTCTGGATCACTGCACCTATTAGCAGTTTGAAATTCCGACTTTTTATACCAAAAATTTGCCAATTAATGAAAGCGGCGGTGGGTCACATTTTGCCCAAACCCCTCCTGCAGTTTTAAAAATATCCCAAACATCTCAATTTCGATACCTGAGCCATATTTTAGACCCAAATTCTTGCTCTCTGCACCTATTCGCTGTTTGAAATTACGACTTTTATACCAAAAATATGCCAATTACTGAAAGAGGCGGTGGGTCACATTTTGCCCAAACCCCCCTGCAGTTTTTAAAATATCCCAAACGTCTCAAATTCGATACCTGAGCCATATTTTGGACCCAAATTCTGGCTCTCTGCACCTATTCGCTGTTTGAAATTCGGACTTTTTATACCAAAAATATGCCAATTACTGAAAGCGGCGGTGGGTCACATTTTGCCCAAACCCCCCTGCAGTTTTCAAAATATCCCAAACATTCCAAATTCGATACCTGAGCCATATTTTGGACCAAAATTCTGGCTCTCTGCACCTATTCGCAGTTTGAAATTCCGAATTTTTATACCAAAATTCTGCCAATTACTGAGAGCGGCGGTGGGTCACATTTTGCCCAAACCCCCCTGCAGTTCTCAAAATATCCAAAACATCCCAAATTCGATACCTGAGACAAATTTTAGACCCAAATTCTGGCTCTCTGCACATATTCGCTGTTTGAAATTCCGACTTTTTATACCAAAAATTTGTCAATTAATGAAAGCGGAGGGGTGTCACATTTTGCCCAAACCCCTCCTGCAGTTTTCAAAATATCCCAAACATCTCAATTTCGATACCTGAGCCATATTTTAGACCCAAATTCTGGCTCTCTGCACCTATTCGCTGTTTGAAATTCCGACTTTTTATACCAAAAATATGCCAATTACTGAAAGCAGCGGTGGGTCACATTTTGCCCAAACCCCACTTCAGTTTTCAAAATATCCCAAACATCCCAATTTCGATACCTGAGCCATATTTTGGACCCAAATTCTGGCTCTCTGCACCTATTCGCAGTTTGAAATTCCTACTTTTTATACCAAAAATTTGCCAATTACTGAAAGCGGCGGTGGGTCACATTTTGCCCAAACCCCCCTGCAGTTTTCAAAATATCCCAAACATTCCAAATTCGATACCTGAGCCATATTTTGGACCAAAATTCTGGCTCTCTGCACCTATTCGCAGTTTGAAATTCCGAATTTTTATACCAAAATTCTGCCAATTACTGAGAGCGGCGGTGGGTCACATTTTGCCCAAACCCCCCTGCAGTTCTCAAAATATCCAAAACATCCCAAATTCGATACCTGAGACAAATTTTAGACCCAAATTCTGGCTCTCTGCACATATTCGCTGTTTGAAATTCCGACTTTTTATACCAAAAATTTGTCAATTAATGAAAGCGGAGGGGTGTCACATTTTGCCCAAACCCCTCCTGCAGTTTTCAAAATATCCCAAACATCTCAATTTCGATACCTGAGCCATATTTTAGACCCAAATTCTGGCTCTCTGCACCTATTCGCTGTTTGAAATTCCGACTTTTTATACCAAAAATATGCCAATTACTGAAAGCAGCGGTGGGTCACATTTTGCCCAAACCCCACTTCAGTTTTCAAAATATCCCAAACATCCCAATTTCGATACCTGAGCCATATTTTGGACCCAAATTCTGGCTCTCTGCACCTATTCGCAGTTTGAAATTCCTACTTTTTATACCAAAAATTTGCCAATTAATGAAAGCGGCGGTGGGTCACATTTTGCCCAAACCCCCCTGCAGTTTTCAAAATATCCCAAACATCCCAAATTCGATACCTGAGCCATATTTTGGACCCAAATTCTGATTCTCTGCACCTATTCGCAGTTTGAAATTCCGACTTTTTATACCCAAAATCTGCCAATTACTGAAAGCGGCGGTGAGTCACATTTTTCCCAAACTCCCCTGCAGTTTTCAAAATATCCCAAACATCCCAAATTCGATACCTGAGCCATATTTTGGACCCAAATTCTGGCTCTCTGCACCTATTCGCAGTTTTAAATTCCGAATTTTTATACCAAAAATATGCCCATTACTGAACGCCGCGTTTGGTCACATTTTGCCCAAACGCCCCTGCAGTTTTCAAAATATTCCAAACATCCTAAATTCGATACCTAAGCCATATTTTGGTCCCAAATTCTGGCTCTCTCGCTGTTTGAAATTCCGACTTTTTATACGAAAAATCTGCCAATTACTGAAAGAAGCGGTGGGTCACATTTTGCCCAAACCCCCTTGCAGTTTTCAAAATATCCCGAACTTCCCAAATTCGATACATGAGACATATTTTGGATCCAAATTCTGGCTCTCTGCTCCTATTTGTAGTTTGAAACTCCGACTTTTTATACCAAAATTATGCCAATTACTGAAAGCGGCGGTGGGTCACATTTGCCCAAACCCCCCAGCAGTTTTCAAAATATCCCAAACATCCCAAATTCGATACCTGAGACATATTTTGGACCCAAATTCTTGATCACTGCACCAATTAGCAGTTTGAAATTCCGACTATTTATACCAAAAATAAGCCAATTACTGAAAGCGGCGGTGGGTCACATTTGCCCAAACCTCCAAGCAGTTTTCAAAATATCCCAAACTTCCCAAATTCGATACCTGAGCCATATTTTGGACCCAAATGCTGGCTCTCTGCACCTATTCGCAGGTTGAAATTCCGGGTTTTATACCAAAAATATGCCAATTACTGAAAGTGGCGGTAGGTCACATTTTCCCCAAACCCGCCTGCAATTTTCAAAATATCCCAAACATCCCAAATTCGATACATGAACCATATTTTGGACCCAAATTCCTGCTCTCTGCCCCTATTCGCAGTTTGAAATTCCGACTTTTTATACCAAAAATACCAATTACCAATTATACCAATTACAGCAAACGGTGGTGGGTCACATTTTGCCCAAACCCCCCTGCAGTTTTCAAAATATCCCAAACATCCCAAATTCGATACCTGAGCCATATTTTGGATCCAAATTCTGGCTCTCTGCACCCATTCGCAGTTTGAATTTCCGACTTTTTATACCAAAAATATGCCAATTACTGAAAGCGGCGATGGGTCACATTTTGCCCTAACCCCCCTGCAGTTTTCAAAATATCCCATACATCCCAAATTCGATACCTGAGCCATATTTTGGACCCAAATTCTGGCTCTCTGCACCTATTCGCTGTTTGAAATTCCGACTTTTTATACGAAAAATTTGCCAATTAATGAAAGTGGCGGTGGGTCACATTTTGCCCAAACCCCCCTGCAGTTTTCAAAATATCCCAAACATCCCAAATTCGATACCTGAGCCATATTTTGGACCCAAATTCTGATTCTCTGCACCTATTCGCAGTTTGAAATTCCCAACTTTTTATACCCAAAATCTGCCAATTACTGAAAGCGGCGGTGAGTCACATTTTTACCAAACTCCCCTGCAGTTTTCAAAATATCCCAAACATCCCAAATTCGATACCTGAGCCATATTTTGGACCCAAATTCTGGCTCTCTGCACCTATTCGCTGTTTGAAATTCCGAATTTTTATGCCAAAAATATGCCAATTACTGAAAGCGACGGTGGGTCACATTTTGCCCAAACCCCCCCTGCAGTTTTCAAAATATCCCAAACGTCTCAAATTCGATACATGAGCCATATTTTGGACCCAAATTCTGGCTCTCTGCACCTATTCGCTGTTTGAAATTCCGACTTTTTATACGAAAAATTTGCCAATTAATGAAAGTGGCGGTGGGTCACATTTTGCCCAAACCCCCCTGCAGTTTTCAAAATATCCCAAACATCCCAAATTCGATACCTGAGCCATATTTTGGACCCAAATTCTGATTCTCTGCACCTATTCGCAGTTTGAAATTCCGACTTTTTATACCAAAAATTTGCCAATTAATGAAAGCGGCGGTGGGTCACATTTTGCCCAAACCCCTCCTGCAGTTTTAAAAATATCCCAAACATCTCAATTTCGATACCTGAGCCATATTTTAGACCCAAATTCTGGCTCTCTGCACCTATTCGCTGTTTGAAATTACGACTTTTTATACCAAAAATATGCCAATTACTGAAAGAGGCGGTGGGTCACATTTTGCCCAAACCCCCCTGCAGTTTTTAAAATATCCCAAACGTCTCAAATTCGATACCTGAGCCATATTTTGGACCCAAATTCTGGCTCTCTGCACCTATTCGCTGTTTGAAATTCGGACTTTTTATACCAAAAATATGCCAATTACTGAAAGCGGCGGTGGGTCACATTTTGCCCAAACCCCCGTGCAGTTTTCAAAATATCCCAAACATCCCAAATTCGATACCTGAGCCATATTTTGGACCAAAATTCTGGCTCTCTGCACCTATTCGCAGTTTGAAATTCCGAATTTTTATACCAAAATTCTGCCAATTACTGAGAGCGGCGGTGGGTCACATTTTGCCCAAACCCCCCTGCAGTTCTCAAAATATCCAAAACATCCCAAATTCGATACCTGAGCCAAATTTTAGACCCAAATTCTGGCTCTCTGCACATATTCGCTGTTTGAAATTCCGACTTTTTATACCAAAAATTTGTCAATTAATGAAAGCGGAGGGGTGTCACATTTTGCCCAAACCCCTCCTGCAGTTTTCAAAATATCCCAAACATCCCAATTTCGATACCTGAGCCATATTTTGGACCCAAATTCTGGCTCTCTGCACCTATTCGCAGTTTGAAATTCCTACTTTTTATACCCAAAATCTGCCAATTACTGAAAGCGGCGGTGAGTCACATTTTTCCCAAACTCCCCTGCAGTTTTCAAAATATCCCAAACATCCCAAATTCGATACCTGAGCCATATTTTGGACCCAAATTCTGGCTCTCTGCACCTATTCGCAGTTTTAAATTCCGAATTTTTATACCAAAAATATGCCCATTACTGAACGCCGCGTTTGGTCACATTTTGCCCAAACGCCCCTGCAGTTTTCAAAATATTCCAAACATCCTAAATTCGATACCTAAGCCATATTTTGGTCCCAAATTCTGGCTCTCGCGCTGTTTGAAATTCCGACTTTTTATACGAAAAATCTGCCAATTACTGAAAGAAGCGGTGGGTCACATTTTGCCCAAACCCCCTTGCAGTTTTCAAAATATCCCGAACTTCCCAAATTCGATACATGAGACATATTTTGGATCCAAATTCTGGCTCTCTGCTCCTATTCGCAGTTTGAAACTCCGACTTTTTATACCAAAATTATGCCAATTACTGAAAGCGGCGGTGGGTCACATTTGCCCAAACCCCCCAGCAGTTTTCAAAATATCCCAAACATCCCAAATTCGATACCTGAGACATATTTTGGACCCAAATTCTGGATCACTGCACCTATTAGCAGTTTGAAATTCCGACTATTTATACCAAAAATAAGCCAATTACTGAAAGCGGCGGTGGGTCACATTTGCCCAAACCCCCAAGCAGTTTTCAAAATATCCCAAACATCCCAAATTCGATACCTGAGCCATATTTTGGACCCAAATGCTGGCTCTCTGCACCTATTCGCAGGTTGAAATTCCGGGTTTTATACCAAAAATATGCCAATTACTGAAAGTGGCGGTAGGTCACATTTTGCCCAAACCCGCCTGCAATTTTCAAAATATCCCAAACATCCCAAATTCGATACATGAACCATATTTTGGACCAAAATTCCTGCTCTCTGCCCCTATTCGCAGTTTGAAATTCCGACTTTTTATACCAAAAATATGTCAATTACAGCAAACGGTGGTGGGTCACATTTTGCCCAAACCCCCCTGCAGTTTTCAAAATATCCCAAACATCCCAAATTCGATACCTGAGCCATATTTTGGATCCAAATTCTGGCTCTCTGCACCCATTCGCAGTTTGAATTTCCGACTTTTTATACCAAAAATATGCCAATTACTGAAAGCGGCGATGGGTCACATTTTGCCCTAACCCCCCTGCAGTTTTCAAAATATCCCATACATCCCAAATTCGATACCTGAGCCATATTTTGGACTCAAATTCTGGCTCTCTGCACCTATTCGCTGTTTGAAATTCCGACTTTTTATACGAAAAATTTGCCAATTAATGAAAGTGGCGGTGGGTCACATTTTGCCCAAACCCCCCTGCAGTTTTCAAAATATCCCAAACATCCCAAATTCGATACCTGAGCCATATTTTGGACCCAAATTCTGATTCTCTGCATCTATTCGCAGTTTGAAATTCCGACTTTTTATACCCAAAATCTGCCAATTACTGAAAGCGGCGGTGAGTCACATTTTTCCCAAACTCCCCTGCAGTTTTCAAAATATCCCAAACATCCCAAATTCGATACCTGACCCATATTTTGGACCCAAATTCTGGCTCTCTGCACCTATTCGCAGTTTTAAATTCCGAATTTTTATACCAAAAATATGCCCATTACTGAACGCCGCGTTTGGTCACATTTTGCCCAAACGCCCCTGCAGTTTTCAAAATATTCCAAACATCCTAAATTCGATACCTAAGCCATATTTTGGTCCCAAATTCTGGCTCTCGCGCTGTTTGAAATTCCGACTTTTTATTCGAAAAATCTGCCAATTACTGAAAGAAGCGGTGGGTCACATTTTGCCCAAACCCCCTTGCAGTTTTCAAAATATCCCGAACTTCCCAAATTCGATACATGAGACATATTTTGGATCCAAATTCTGGCTCTCTGCTCCTATTCGCAGTTTGAAACTCCGACTTTTTATACCAAAATTATGCCAATTACTGAAAGCGGCGGTGGGTCACATTTGCCCAAACCCCCCAGCAGTTTTCAAAATATCCCAAACATCCCAAATTCGATACCTGAGACATATTTTGGACCCAAATTCTGGATCACTGCACCTATTAGCAGTTTGAAATTCCGACTATTTATACCAAAAATAAGCCAATTACTGAAAGCGGCGGTGGGTCACATTTGCCCAAACCCCCAAGCAGTTTTCAAAATATCCCAAACATCCCAAATTCGATACCTGAGCCATATTTTGGACCCAAATGCTGGCTCTCTGCACCTATTCGCAGGTTGAAATTCCGGGTTTTATACCAAAAATATGCCAATTACTGAAAGTGGCGGTAGGTCACATTTTGCCCAAACCCGCCTGCAATTTTCAAAATATCCCAAACATCCCAAATTCGATACATGAACCATATTTTGGACCAAAATTCCTGCTCTCTGCCCCTATTCGCAGTTTGAAATTCCGACTTTTTATACCAAAAATATGTCAATTACAGCAAACGGTGGTGGGTCACATTTTGCCCAAACCCCCCTGCAGTTTTCAAAATATCCCAAACATCCCAAATTCGATACCTGAGCCATATTTTGGATCCAAATTCTGGCTCTCTGCACCCATTCGCAGTTTGAATTTCCGACTTTTTATACCAAAAATATGCCAATTACTGAAAGCGGCGATGGGTCACATTTTGCCCTAACCCCCCTGCAGTTTTCAAAATATCCCATACATCCCAAATTCGATACCTGAGCCATATTTTGGACTCAAATTCTGGCTCTCTGCACCTATTCGCTGTTTGAAATTCCGACTTTTTATACGAAAAATTTGCCAATTAATGAAAGTGGCGGTGGGTCACATTTTGCCCAAACCCCCCTGCAGTTTTCAAAATATCCCAAACATCCCAAATTCGATACCTGAGCCATATTTTGGACCCAAATTCTGATTCTCTGCACCTATTCGCAGTTTGAAATTCCGACTTTTTATACCCAAAATCTGCCAATTACTGAAAGCGGCGGTGAGTCACATTTTTCCCAAACTCCCCTGCAGTTTTCAAAATATCCCAAACATCCGAAATTCGATACCTGAGCCATATTTTGGACCCAAATTCTGGCTCTCTGCACCTATTCGCTGTTTGAAATTCCGAATTTTTATGCCAAAAATATGCCAATTACTAAAAGCGACGGTGGGTCACATTTTGCCCAAACCCCCCCTGCAGTTTTCAAAATATCCCAAACGTCTCAAATTCGATACATGAGCCATATTTTGGACCCAAATTCTGGCTCTCTGCATCTATTCGCTGTTTGAAATTCCGACTTTTTATACCAAAAATATGCCAATTACTGAAAGCGGCGGTGGGTCATATTTTGCCCAAACCCCCCTGCAGTTTTCAAAATATCCCAAACATCCCAAATTCGATACCTGAGCCATATTTTGGACCCAAATTCTGGCTCTCTGCACCTATTCGGAGTTTGAAATTCCGACTTTTTATACCAAAATTCTGCCAATTACTGAGAGCGGCGGTGGGTCACATTTTGCCCAAACCCCCCTGCAGTTCTCAAAATATCCAAAACATCCCAAATTCGATACATGAACCATATTTCGGACCCAAATTCTGGCTCTCTGCACCTATTCGCAGTTTTAAATTCCGTATAAAAATTTTGGTATAAAAAGTCGGAATTTCAAACTGCGAATAGGTGCAGAAAGCCAGAATTTGGGTCCAAAATATGGCTCAGGTATCGAATTTGGGATGTATGGGATATTTTGAAAACTGCAGGGGTGATTGGGCAAAATTGTACCCACCGCCGCTTTCAGTAATTGGCATATTTTTGGTATAAAAAGTCGGAATTTCAAACTGCGAATGGGTGCAGAGAGCCAGAATTTGGATCCAAAATATGGCTCAGGTATCGAATTTGGGATGTTTGGGATATTTTGAAAACTGCAGGGGGGTTTGGGCAAAATGTGACCCACCGCCGCTTGCAGTAATTGGCATATTTTTGGTATAAAAATTCGGAATTTCAAACTGCGAATAGGTGCAGAGAGTCAGAATTTGGGTCCAAATTATGGCTCAGGTATCGAATTTGGGATGTTTGGGATATTTTGAAAACTGAAGGGGGGTTTGGGCAAAACGTGACCCACTGCTGCTCTCAGTAATTGGCAGATTTTTGATATAGAAAGTCGGAATTTCAAACTGCGAATAGATGCAGAGAGCCAGAATTTGGGTCCAAAATATGGCTCAGGTATCGAATTTGGGATGTTTGGGATATTTTGAAAACTGCTGGGGGGTTTGGTCAAATGTGACCCACCGCCGCTATCAGTAATTGGCTTATTTTTGGTATAAAAAGTCGGAATTTCAAACTGCGAATAGGTGCAGAAAGCCAGAATTTGGGTCCAAATTATGGCTCAGGTATCGAATTTGGGATGTAAGGGATATTTTGAAAACTGCAGGGGGGATAGGGCAAAATTGTACCCACCGCCGCTTTCAGTAATTGGCATATTTTTGGTATAAAAAGTCGGAATTTCAAACTGCGAATGGGTGCAGAGAGCAATAATTTGGATTCAAAATATGGCTCAGGTATCGAATTTGGATGTTTGGGATATTTTGAAAACTGCAGGGGGGTTTGGGCAAAATGTGACCCACCGCCGCTTTCAGTATTTGGCATAATTTTGGTATAAAAAGTCGGAATTTCAAACTGCGAATAGGTGCAGAGAGCCAGAATTTGGGTCCAAAATATGGCTCAGGTATCAAATTTGGGAAGTTTGGGATATTTTGAAAACTGAAGGGGGGGTTGGGCAAAATGTGACCCACCGCTTCTTTCAATAATTGGCAGATTTTTGGGATAAAAAGTCGGAATTTCAAACAGCGAGAGAGCCAGAATTTGGTTCCAAAATATGGCTAAGGTATCGAATTTGGGATATTTGGGATATTTTGAGAAGTGCAGGGGGGTTTGGGCAAAATGTGACCCACTGCCGCTCTCAGTAATTGGCAGATTTTTGGTATAAAAAATCGGAATTTCAAACTCCGAATAGGTGCAGAGAGCCAGAATTTGGGTCCAAAATATGGCTCAGGTATCGAATTTGGGATGTTTGGGATATTTTGAAAACTGCAGGGGGGTTTGGGCAAAATGTGACCCACCGCCGCTTTCAGTAATTGGCATAATTTTGGTATAAAAAGTCGGAATTTCAAACAGCGAATAGGTGCAGAGAGCCAGAATTTGGGTCCAAAATATGGCTCAGGTATCGAATTTGGGATGTTTGGGATATTTTGAAAACTGCAGGGGGGTTTAGGCAAAATGTGACCCACCGCCGCTTGAAGTAATTGGCATATTTTTGGTATAAAAAGTCGGAATTTCAAACTGCGAATAGGTGCAGAGAGCCAGAATTTGGGTCCAAAATATGGTTCATGTATCGAATTTGGGACGTTTGGGATATTTTGAAAACTGCAGGCGGGTTTGGGCAAAATGTGACCCACAGCCACTTTCAGTAATTGGCATATTTTTGGTATAAAACCCGGAATTTCAAACTGCGAATAGGTGCAGAGAGCCAGTATTTGGGTCCAAAATATGGCTCAGGTATCGAATTTGGGATGTTTGGGATATTTTGAAAACTGCTAGGGGGTTTGGGCAAATGTGACCTACCGCCGCTTTCAGTAATTGGCTTATTTTTGGTATAAAAAGTCGGAATTTCAAACTGCGAATAGGTGCAGAGAGCCAGAATTTGGGTCCAAAATATGGCTCAGGTATCGAATTTGGGATGTTTGGGATATTTTGAAAACTGAAGGGGGGTTTGGGCAAATGTGACCCACCGCCGCTTTCAGTAATTGGCTTATTTTTGGTATAAAAAGTCGGAATTTCAAACGGCGAATAGGTGCAGAAAGCCAGAATTTGGGTCCAAAATATGGCTCAGGTATCGAATTTGGGATGTTTGGGATATTTTGAAAACTGAAGGGGGGTTTGGGCAAAACGTGACCCACCGCCGCTCACAGTAATTGGCAGATTTTTGTTATAAAAAGTCGGAATTTCAAACTGCGAATAGGTGCAGAGAGCCAGTATTTGGGTCCAAAATATGACTCAGGTATCGAATTTGGGATGTATGGGATATTTTGAAAACTGCAGGGGGGTTTGGGCAAAATGTGATCCACCGCCGCTTGCAGTAATCAGCATATTTTTGGTATAAAAAGTCGGAATTTCAAACTGCGAATAGGTGCAGAGAGCCAGAATTTGGGTCCAAAATATGGTTCATGTATCGAATTTGGGACGTTTCGGATATTTTGAAAACTGCAGGAGGGTTTGGGCAAAATGTGACCCACCGCCGCTTTCAGTAATTGGCATATTTTTGGTATAAAAAGTCAGAATTTCAAACAGCGAATAGGTGCAGAAAGCCAGAACTTGGGTCCAAAATATGGCTCAGGTATCGAATTTGGGATGTTTGGTATATTCTGAAAACTGCAGGGGGGTTTGGGCAAAATGTGACCCACCGCCGCTTTCATTAATTGGCAAATTTTTGGTATAAAAAGTCGGAATTTCAAACTGCGAATAGGTGCAGAGAGCAAGAACTTGGGTCCAAAATATGGCTCAGGTATCGAATTTGGGATGTTTGGGATGTTTTGAAAACTGAAGGGGGGTTTGGGCAAAACGTAACCCACCGCAGCTCTCAGTAATTGGCCGATTTTTGGAATAAAAAGTCGGAATTTCAAACTGCGAATAGGCGCAGAAAGCCAGAATTTGGGTCCAAAATATGGCTCAGGTATCGAATTTGGGATGTATGGGATAATTTGAAAACTGCAGGGGGGATTGGGCAAAATTGTACCCACCGCCGCTTTCAGTAATTGGCATATTTTTGGTATAAAAAGTCGGAATTTCAAACTGCGAATGGGTGCAGAGAGCCAGAATTTGGATCCAAAATATGGCTCAGGTATCGAATTTGGGATGTTTGGGATATTTTAAAAACTGCAGGGGGGTTTGGGCAAAATGTGACCCACCGTCGCTTTCAGTAATTGGCATATTTTTGGTATAAAAAGTCCGAATTTCAAACTACGAATAGGTGCAGAAAGCCAGAACTTGGGTCCAAAATATGGCTCAGGTATCGAATTTGGGATGTTTGGTATATTCTGAAAACTGCAGGGGGGTTTGGGCAAAATGTGACCCACCGCCTCTTTCATTAATTGGCAAATTTTTGGTATAAAAAGTCGGAATTTCAAACTGCGAATAGGTGCAGAGAGCAAGAATTTGGGTCCAAAATATGGGTCAGGTATCGAATTTGGGATGTTTGAGATATTTTGAAAACTGCAGGGGGGTTTGGGCAAAATGTGACCCACCGCCGCTTTCATAAATTGGCAAATTTTTGGTATAAAAAGTCGGAATTTCAAACTGCGAATAGGTGCAGAGAGCCAGAATTTGGGTCCAAAATATGGCTCAGGTATCGAATTTGGGATGTTTGGGATATTTTGAAAACTGAAGGGAGGTATGGGCAAAACGTGACCCACTGCTGCTCTCAGTAATTGGCAGATTTTTGGTATAGAAAGTCGGAATTTCAAACTGCGAATAGATACAGAGAGCCAGAATTTGGGTCCAAAATATGGCTAAGGTATCAAATTTGGGATGTATGGGATATTTTGAAAACTGAAGAGGGGTTTGGGCAAAACGTAACCCACCGCCGCTCTCAGTAATTGGCAGATTTTTTATATAAAAAGTCGGAATTTCAAACTCCAAATAGGCGCAGAGAGCCAGAATTTGGGTCCAAAATATGGCTCAGGTATCGAATTTGGGATGTATGGGATATTTTGAAAACTGAAGAGGGGTTTGGGCAAAACGTGACCCACCGCCGCTCTCAGTAATTGGCAGATTTTTGGTATAAAAATTCGGAATTTCAAACTGCGAATGGGTGCAGAGAGCCAGAATGTGGATCCAAAATATGGCTCTGGTATCGAATTTGGGATGTTTGGGATATTTTGAAAACTGCAGGGGGGTTTGGGCAAAATGTGACCCACCGCCGCTTGCAGTAATTGGCATATTTTTGGTATAAAACCCGGAATTTCAAACTGCGAATAGGTGCAGAGAGCCAGTATTTGGGTCCAAAATATGGCTCAGGTATCGAATTTGGGATGTTTGGGATATTTTGAAAACTGCTGGGGGGTTTGGGCAAATTTGACCCACCGCCACTTTCAGTAATTGGCATATTTTTGGTATAAAACCCGGAATTTCAAACTGCGAATAGATGCAGAGAGCCAGTATTTGGGTCCAAAATATGGCTCAGGTATCGAATTTGGGATGTAGGGTATATTTTGAAAACTGCAGGGGGGTTTGGGCAAAATGTGACCCACCGCTTCGTTCAGTAATTGGCAGATTTTTGGTATAAAAAGTCTGAATTTCAAACAGCGAGAGAGCCAGAATTTGGGTCCAAAATATGGCTAAGGTATCGAATTTGGGATGTTTGGGATATTTTGAGAACTGCAGGGGGGTTTGGGCAAAATGTGACCCACCGCCGCTCTCAGTAATTGGCAGAATTTTGATATAAAAAGTCGGAATCTCAAACTCCGAATAGGTGCAGAGAGCCAGAATTTGGGTCAAAAATATGGCTAAGGTATCGAATTTGGCATGTTTGGGATGTTTTGAGAACTGCAGGGGGGTTTGGGCAAAATGTGACCCACCGCCGCTTTCAGTAACTGGCATATTTTTGGTATAAAAAGTCGGAATTTCAAACTGCGAATAGGTGCAGAGAGCCAGTATTTGGGTAAAAAATATGGCTCAGGTATCGAATTTGGGATGTATGGGATATTTTGAAAACTGAAGAGGGGTTTTGGCAAAACGTGACCCACCGCCGCTCTCAGTAATTGGCAGATTTTTGGTATAAAAATTCGGAATTTCAAACTGCGAATGGGTGCAGAGAGCCAGAATGTGGATCCAAAATATGGCTCTGGTATCGAATTTGGGATGTTTGGGATATTTTGAAAACTGCAGGGGGGTTTGGGCAAAATGTGACCCACCGCCGCTTGCAGTAATTGGCATATTTTTGGTATAAAACCCGGAATTTCAAACTGCGAATAGGTGCAGAGAGCCAGTATTTGGGTCCAAAATATGGCTCAGGTATCGAATTTGGGATGTTTGGGATATTTTGAAAACTGCAGGGGGGTTTGGGCAAAATGTGACCCACCGCCGCTTTCATTAATTGGAAAATTTTTGGTATAAAATGTCGGAATTTCAAACTGCGAATAGGTGCAGAGAGCCAGAATTTGGGTCCAAATTATGGCTCAGGTATCGAATTTGGGATGTTTGGGATATTTTGAAAACTGAAGGGGGGTTTGGGCAAAACGTGACCCACTGCTGCTCTCAGTAATTGGCAGATTTTTGATATAGAAAGTCGGAATTTCAAACTGCGAATAGGTGCAGAGAGCCAGAATTTGGGTCCAAAATATGGCTCACGTATCGAATTAGGGATGTTTGGGATATTTTGAAAACTGCTGGGGGGTTTGGGCAAATGTGACCCACCGCCGCTTTCAGTAATTGGCTTATTTTTGGTATAAAAAGTCGATATTTCAAACGGCGAATAGGTGCAGAGAGCCAGTATTTGGGTCCAAAATATGGCTCAGGTATCGAATTTGGGATGTATGGGATATTTTGAAAACTGCAGGGGGGTTTGGGCAAAATGTGATCCACCGCCGCTTGCAGTAATCAGCATATTTTTGGTATAAAAAGTCGGAATTTCAAACTGCGAATAGGTGCAGAGAGCCAGAATTTGGGTCCAAAATATGGTTCATGTATCGAATTTGGGACGTTTGGGATATTTTGAAAACTGCAGGGGGGTTTGGGTAAAATGTGACCCACCGCCGCTTTCAGTAATTGGCATATTTTTGGTATAAAAAGTCGGAATTTCAAACTGCGAATGGGTGCAGAGAGCCAGATTTTGGATCCAAAATATGGCTCAGGTATCGAATTTGGGATGTTTGGGATATTTAGAAAACTGCAGGGGGGTTTGGGCAAAATGTGACCCACCGCCGTTTGCAGTAATTGACATATTTTTGGTATAAAAAGTCGGTATTTCAAACTGCGAATATGTGCAGAGAGCCAGAATTTTGGCCCAAATTATGGTTCACGTATCGAATTTGGGATGTTTGGGATATTTTGAAAACTGCAGGCGGGTTTGGGCAAATTGTGACCCACCGCCGCTTTCAGTAATTGGCTTATTTTTTGTATAAAAAATCGGAATTTCAAACTGCTAATAGGTGCAGAGATCCAGAATTTGGGTCCAAAATATGGCTCAGGTATCGAATTTGGGATGTAGGGGATATTTTGAAAACTGCAGGGGGTTTGGGCAAAATGTGACCCACCGCCGCTTTCAGTATTTGGCATAATTTTGGTATAAAAAGTCGGAATTTCAAACTCCGAATAGGTGCAGAGAGCCAGAATTTTGGGTCCAAAATATGGCTCAGGTATCAAATTTGGGAAGTTTGGGATATTTTGAAAACTGCAGGGGGGGTTGGGCAAAATGTGACCCACCGCTTCTTTCAGTAATTGGCAGATTTTTGGGATAAAAAGTCGGAATTTCAAACAGCGAGAAAGCCAGAATTTGGGTCCAAAATATGGCTAAGGTATCGAATTTGGGATATTTGGGATATTTTGAGAACTGCAGGGGGGTTTGGGCAAAATGTGACCCACCGCCGCTCTCAGTAATTGGCAGATTTTTGGTATAAAAAGTCGGAATTTCAAACTCCGAATAGGTGCAGAGAGCCAGAATTTGGGTCCAAAATATGGCTCAGGTATCGAATTTGGGATGTTTGGGATATTTTGAAAACTGCAGGGGGGTTTGGGCAAAATGTGACCCACCGATGCTTTCAGTAATTGGCATAATTTTGGTATAAAAAGTCGGAATTTCAAACTGCGAATAGGTACAGAGAGCCAGAATTTGGGTCCAAAATATGGTTCATGTATCGAATTTGGGACGTTTGGGATATTTTGAAAACTGCAGGGGGGTTTGGGCAAAATGTGACCCACCGCCACTTTCAGTAATTGGCATATTTTTGGTATAAAACCCGGAATTTCAAACTGCGAATAGGTGCAGAGAGCTAGTATTTGGGTCCAAAACATGGCTCAGGTATCGAATTTGGGACGTTTCGGATATTTTGAAAACTGCAGGAGGGTTTGGGCAAAATGTGACCCACCGCCGCTTTCAGTAATTGGCATATTTTTGGTATAAAAAGTCAGAATTTCAAACAGCGAATAGGTGCAGAAAGCCAGAACTTGGGTCCAAAATATGGCTCAGGTATCGAATTTGGGATGTTTGGTATATTCTGAAAACTGCAGGGGGGTTTGGGCAAAATGTGACCCACCGCCGCTTTCATTAATTGGCAAATTTTTGGTATAAAAAGTCGGAATTTCAAACTGCGAATAGGTGCAGAGAGCAAGAACTTGGGTCCAAAATATGGCTCAGGTATCGAATTTGGGATGTTTGGGATGTTTTGAAAACTGAAGGGGGGTTTGGGCAAAACGTAACCCACCGCAGCTCTCAGTAATTGGCAGATTTTTGGAATAAAAAGTCGGAATTTCAAACTGCGAATAGGCGCAGAAAGCCAGAATTTGGGTCCAAAATATGGCTCAGGTATCGAATTTGGGATGTATGGGATAATTTGAAAACTGCAGGGGGGATTGGGCAAAATTGTACCCACCGCCGCTTTCAGTAATTGGCATATTTTTGGTATAAAAAGTCGGAATTTCAAACTGCGAATGGGTGCAGAGAGCCAGAATTTGGATCCAAAATATGGCTCAGGTATCGAATTTGGGATGTTTGGGATATTTTAAAAACTGCGGGGGGGTTTGGGCAAAATGTGACCCACCGTCGCTTTCAGTAATTGGCATATTTTTGGTATAAAAAGTCCGAATTTCAAACTACGAATAGGTGCAGAAAGCCAGAACTTGGGTCCAAAATATGGCTCAGGTATCGAATTTGGGATGTTTGGTATATTCTGAAAACTGCAGGGGGGTTTGGGCAAAATGTGACCCACCGCCTCTTTCATTAATTGGCAAATTTTTGGTATAAAAAGTCGGAATTTCAAACTGCGAATAGGTGCAGAGAGCAAGAATTTGGGTCCAAAATATGGGTCAGGTATCGAATTTGGGATGTTTGAGATATTTTGAAAACTGCAGGGGGGTTTGGGCAAAATGTGACCCACCGCCGCTTTCATAAATTGGCAAATTTTTGGTATAAAAAGTCGGAATTTCAAACTGCGAATAGGTGCAGAGAGCCAGAATTTGGGTCCAAAATATGGCTCAGGTATCAAATTTGGGATGTTTGGGATATTTTGAAAACTGAAGGGAGGTATGGGCAAAACGTGACCCACTGCAGCTCTCAGTAATTGGCAGATTTTTGGTATAGAAAGTCGGAATTTCAAACTGCGAATAGGTGCAGAGAACCAGAATTTGGGTCCAAAATATGGCTCAGGTATCGAATTTGGGATGTATGGGATATTTTAAAAACTGCAGGGGGGTTTGGGCAAAATGTGACCCACCGCCGCTTGCAGTAATTGGCATATTTTTGGTATAAAACCCGGAATTTCAAACTGCGAATAGGTGCAGAGAGCCAGTATTTGGGTCCAAAAAATGTCTCAGGTATCGAATTTGGGATGTTTGGGATGTTTTGAAAACTGCTAGGGGGTTTGGGCAAATGTGACCCACCGCCGCTTTCAGTAATTGGCTTATTTTTGGTATAAAAAGTCGAAATTTCAAACTGCTAATAGGTGCAGAGATCCAGAATTTGGGTCCAAAATATGGGTCAGGTATCGAATTTGGGATGTAGGGGATATTTTGAAAACTGCAGGGGGGTTTGGGCAAAATGTGACCCACCGCCGCTTTCATTAATTGGCAAATTTTTGGTATAAAAAGTCGGAATTTCAAACTGCGAATAGGTGCAGAGAGCCAGAGTTTGGGTCCAAAATATGTCTCAGGTATCGAATTTGAGAAGTTTGGGATATTTTGAAAACTGCAGGGGGGTTTGGGCAAAATGTGACCCACCGCTTCTTTCAGTAATTGACAGATTTTTGGTATGAAAAGTCGGAATTTCAAACAGCGAGAGAGCCAGAATATGGGTCCAAAATATGGCTTAAGTATCGAATTTAGGATGTTTGGAATATTTTGAAAACTGCAGGGGGGGTGACCAATCGCCGTTTCAGTAATTGGCATATTTTGGTACAAAAAGTCGGAATTTCAAACTGCGAATAGATACAGAGAGCCAGAATTTGGGTCCAAAATATGGCTAAGGTATCAAATTTGGGATGTATGGGATATTTTGAAAACTGAAGAGGGGTTTGGGCAAAACGTAACCCACCGCCGCTCTCAGTAATTGGCAGATTTTTTATATAAAAAGTCGGAATTTCAAACTCCAAATAGGCGCAGAGAGCCAGAATTTGGGTCCAAAATATGGCTCAGGTATCGAATTTGGGATGTATGGGATATTTTGAAAACTGAAGAGGGGTTTGGGCAAAACGTGACCCACCGCCGCTCTCAGTAATTGGCAGATTTTTGGTATAAAAATTCGGAATTTCAAACTGCGAATGGGTGCAGAGAGCCAGAATGTGGATCCAAAATATGGCTCTGGTATCGAATTTGGGATGTTTAGGATATTTTGAAAACTGCAGGGGGGTTTGGGCAAAATGTGACCCACCGCCGCTTGCAGTAATTGGCATATTTTTGGTATAAAACCCGGAATTTCAAACTGCGAATAGGTGCAGAGAGCCAGTATTTGGGTCCAAAATATGGCTCAGGTATCGAATTTGGGATGTTTGGGATATTTTGAAAACTGCTGGGGGGTTTGGGCAAATTTGACCCACCGCCACTTTCAGTAATTGGCATATTTTTGGTATAAAACCCGGAATTTCAAACTGCGAATAGATGCAGAGAGCCAGTATTTGGGTCCAAAATATGGCTCAGGTATCGAATTTGGGATGTAGGGTATATTTTGAAAACTGCAGGGGGGTTTGGGCAAAATGTGACCCACCGCTTCGTTCAGTAATTGGCAGATTTTTGGTATAAAAAGTCTGAATTTCAAACAGCGAGAGAGCCAGAATTTGGGTCCAAAATATGGCTAAGGTATCGAATTTGGGATGTTTGGGATATTTTGAGAACTGCAGGGGGGTTTGGGCAAAATGTGACCCACCGCCGCTCTCAGTAATTGGCAGAATTTTGATATAAAAAGTCGGAATCTCAAACTCCGAATAGGTGCAGAGAGCCAGAATTTGGGTCAAAAATATGGCTAAGGTATCGAATTTGGCATGTTTGGGATGTTTTGAGAACTGCAGGGGGGTTTGGGCAAAATGTGACCCACCGCCGCTTTCAGTAACTGGCATATTTTTGGTATAAAAAGTCGGAATTTCAAACTGCGAATAGGTGCAGAGAGCCAGTATTTGGGTAAAAAATATGGCTCAGGTATCGAATTTGGGATGTATGGGATATTTTGAAAACTGAAGAGGGGTTTTGGCAAAACGTGACCCACCGCCGCTCTCAGTAATTGGCAGATTTTTGGTATAAAAATTCGGAATTTCAAACTGCGAATGGGTGCAGAGAGCCAGAATGTGGATCCAAAATATGGCTCTGGTATCGAATTTGGGATGTTTGGGATATTTTGAAAACTGCAGGGGGGTTTGGGCAAAATGTGACCCACCGCCGCTTGCAGTAATTGGCATATTTTTGGTATAAAACCCGGAATTTCAAACTGCGAATAGGTGCAGAGAGCCAGTATTTGGGTCCAAAATATGGCTCAGGTATCGAATTTGGGATGTTTGGGATATTTTGAAAACTGCAGGGGGGTTTGGGCAAAATGTGACCCACCGCCGCTTTCATTAATTGGAAAATTTTTGGTATAAAATGTCGGAATTTCAAACTGCGAATAGGTGCAGAGAGCCAGAATTTGGGTCCAAATTATGGCTCAGGTATCGAATTTGGGATGTTTGGGATATTTTGAAAACTGAAGGGGGGTTTGGGCAAAACGTGACCCATTGCTGCTCTCAGTAATTGGCAGATTTTTGATATAGAAAGTCGGAATTTCAAACTGCGAATAGGTGCAGAGAGCCAGAATTTGGGTCCAAAATATGGCTCACGTATCGAATTAGGGATGTTTGGGATATTTTGAAAACTGCTGGGGGGTTTGGGCAAATGTGACCCACCGCCGCTTTCAGTAATTGGCTTATTTTTGGTATAAAAAGTCGATATTTCAAACGGCGAATAGGTGCAGAGAGCCAGTATTTGGGTCCAAAATATGGCTCAGGTATCGAATTTGGGATGTATGGGATATTTTGAAAACTGCAGGGGGGTTTGGGCAAAATGTGATCCACCGCCGCTTGCAGTAATCAGCATATTTTTGGTATAAAAAGTCGGAATTTCAAACTGCGAATAGGTGCAGAGAGCCAGAATTTGGGTCCAAAATATGGTTCATGTATCGAATTTGGGACGTTTGGGATATTTTGAAAACTGCAGGGGGGTTTGGGTAAAATGTGACCCACCGCCGCTTTCAGTAATTGGCATATTTTTGGTATAAAAAGTCGGAATTTCAAACTGCGAATGGGTGCAGAGAGCCAGATTTTGGATCCAAAATATGGCTCAGGTATCGAATTTGGGATGTTTGGGATATTTAGAAAACTGCAGGGGGGTTTGGGCAAAATGTGACCCACCGCCGTTTGCAGTAATTGACATATTTTTGGTATAAAAAGTCGGTATTTCAAACTGCGAATATGTGCAGAGAGCCAGAATTTTGGCCCAAATTATGGTTCACGTATCGAATTTGGGATGTTTGGGATATTTTGAAAACTGCAGGCGGGTTTGGGCAAATTGTGACCCACCGCCGCTTTCAGTAATTGGCTTATTTTTTGTATAAAAAATCGGAATTTCAAACTGCTAATAGGTGCAGAGATCCAGAATTTGGGTCCAAAATATGGCTCAGGTATCGAATTTGGGATGTAGGGGATATTTTGAAAACTGCAGGGGGTTTGGGCAAAATGTGACCCACCGCCGCTTTCAGTATTTGGCATAATTTTGGTATAAAAAGTCGGAATTTCAAACTCCGAATAGGTGCAGAGAGCCAGAATTTTGGGTCCAAAATATGGCTCAGGTATCAAATTTGGGAAGTTTGGGATATTTTGAAAACTGCAGGGGGGGTTGGGCAAAATGTGACCCACCGCTTCTTTCAGTAATTGGCAGATTTTTGGGATAAAAAGTCGGAATTTCAAACAGCGAGAAAGCCAGAATTTGGGTCCAAAATATGGCTAAGGTATCGAATTTGGGATATTTGGGATATTTTGAGAACTGCAGGGGGGTTTGGGCAAAATGTGACCCACCGCCGCTCTCAGTAATTGGCAGATTTTTGGTATAAAAAGTCGGAATTTCAAACTCCGAATAGGTGCAGAGAGCCAGAATTTGGGTCCAAAATATGGCTCAGGTATCGAATTTGGGATGTTTGGGATATTTTGAAAACTGCAGGGGGGTTTGGGCAAAATGTGACCCACCGATGCTTTCAGTAATTGGCATAATTTTGGTATAAAAAGTCGGAATTTCAAACTGCGAATAGGTACAGAGAGCCAGAATTTGGGTCCAAAATATGGTTCATGTATCGAATTTGGGACGTTTGGGATATTTTGAAAACTGCAGGGGGGTTTGGGCAAAATGTGACCCACCGCCACTTTCAGTAATTGGCATATTTTTGGTATAAAACCCGGAATTTCAAACTGCGAATAGGTGCAGAGAGCTAGTATTTGGGTCCAAAACATGGCTCAGGTATCGAATTTGGGATGTAGGGGATATTTTGAAAACTGCAGGGGGGGTTTGGGCAAAATGTGACACACATTGCCGCTTTCATTAATTGGCAAATTTTGGGTATAAAAAGCCGGAATTTCAAACTGCGAATAGGTGCAGAGAGCCAGAATTTGGGTCCAAAATATGGCTCAGGTATCGAATTTGGGATGTTTGGGGTATTTTGAAAACTGAAGGGGGGTTTGGGCAAAACGTGACCCACCGCCGCTCTCAGTAATTGGCAGATTTTTGGTATAAAAAGTCGGAATTTCAAACTGCGAATAGGTGCAGAGAGCCAGTATTTGGGTAAAAAATATGGCTCAGGTATCGAATTTGGGATGTATGGGATATTTTGAAAACTGCAGGGGGGTTTGAGCAAAATGTGACCCACTGCCGCTTGCAGTAATTGGCATATTTTTGGTATAAAAAGTCGGATTTTCAAACTGCGAATAGGTGCAGAGAGCCAGTATTTGGGTTCAAAATATGTCTCAGGTATCGAATTTGGGATGTTTGGGATATTTTGAAAACTGCAGGGGGGTTTGGGCAAAATGTGACCCACCGCCGCTCTCAGTAATTGGCATAATTTTGGTATAAAAAGTCCGAATTTCAAACAGCGAATAGGTGCAGAGAGCCAGAATTTGGGTCCAAAATATGGGTCAGGGATCGAATTTGGGATGTTTGAGATATTTTGAAAACTGCAGGGGGGTTTGGGCAAAATGTGACCCACCGCCGCTTTCATAAATTGGCAAATTTTTTGTATAAAAAGTCGGAATTTCAAACTGCGAATAGGTGCAGAGAGCCAGAATTTGGGTCCAAAATATGGCTCAGGTATCGAATTTGGGATGTTTGGGATATTTTGAAAACTGAAGGGAGGTATGGGCAAAACGTGACCCACTGCTGCTCTCAGTAATTGGCAGATTTTTGGTATAGAAAGTCGGAATTTCAAACTGCGAATAGGTGCAGAGAACCAGAATTTGGGTCCAAAATATGGCTCAGGTATCGAATTTGGGATGTATGGGATATTTTAAAAACTGCAGGGGGGTTTGGGCAAAATGTGACCCACCGCCGCTTGCAGTAATTGGCATATTTTTGGTATAAAACCCGGAATTTCAAACTGCGAATAGGTGCAGAGAGCCAGTATTTGGGTCCAAAAAATGTCTCAGGTATCGAATTTGGGATGTTTGGGATGTTTTGAAAACTGCTAGGGGGTTTGGGCAAATGTGACCCACCGCCGCTTTCAGTAATTGGCTTATTTTTGGTATAAAAAGTCGAAATTTCAAACTGCTAATAGGTGCAGAGATCCAGAATTTGGGTCCAAAATATGGGTCAGGTATCGAATTTGGGATGTAGGGGATATTTTGAAAACTGCAGGGGGGTTTGGGCAAAATGTGACCCACCGCCGCTTTCATTAATTGGCAAATTTTTGGTATAAAAAGTCGGAATTTCAAACTGCGAATAGGTGCAGAGCGCCAGAGTTTGGGTCCAAAATATGTCTCAGGTATCGAATTTGAGAAGTTTGGGATATTTTGAAAACTGCAGGGGGGTTTGGGCAAAATGTGACCCACCGCTTCTTTCAGTAATTGACAGATTTTTGGTATGAAAAGTCGGAATTTCAAACAGCGAGAGAGCCAGAATATGGGTCCAAAATATGGCTTAGGTATCGAATTTAGGATGTTTGGAATATTTTGAAAACTGCAGGGGGGTGACCAATCGCCGTTTCAGTAATTGGCATATTTTGGTACAAAAAGTCGGAATTTCAAACTGCGAATAGATACAGAGAGCCAGAATTTGGGTCCAAAATATGGCTAAGGTATCAAATTTGGGATGTATGGGATATTTTGAAAACTGAAGAGGGGTTTGGGCAAAACGTGACCCACCGCCGCTCTCAGTAATTGGCAGATTTTTTATATAAAAAGTCGGAATTTCAAACTCCAAATAGGCGCAGAGAGCCAGAATTTGGGTCCAAAATATGGCTCAGGTATCGAATTTGGGATGTATGGGATATTTTGAAAACTGAAGAGGGGTTTGGGCAAAACGTGACCCACCGCCGCTCTCAGTAATTGGCAGATTTTTGGTATAAAAATTCGGAATTTCAAACTGCGAATGGGTGCAGAGAGCCAGAATGTGGATCCAAAATATGGCTCTGGTATCGAATTTGGGATGTTTGGGATATTTTGAAAACTGCAGGGGGGTTTGGGCAAAATGTGACCCACCGCCGCTTGCAGTAATTGGCATATTTTTGGTATAAAACCCGGAATTTCAAACTGCGAATAGGTGCAGAGAGCCAGTATTTGGGTCCAAAATATGGCTCAGGTATCGAATTTGGGATGTTTGGGATATTTTGAAAACTGCTGGGGGGTTTGGGCAAATGTGACCCACCGCCACTTTCAGTAATTGGCATATTTTTGGTATAAAACCCGGAATTTCAAACTGCGAATAGATGCAGAGAGCCAGTATTTGGGTCCAAAATATGGCTAAGGTATCGAATTTGGGATGTAGGGTATATTTTGAAAACTGCAGGGGGGTTTGGGCAAAATGTGACCCACCGCTTCGTTCAGTAATTGGCAGATTTTTGGTATAAAAAGTCTGAATTTCAAACAGCGAGAGAGCCAGAATTTGGGTCCAAAATATGGCTAAGGTATCGAATTTGGGATGTTTGGGATATTTTGAGAACTGCAGGGGGGTTTGGGCAAAATGTGACCCACCGCCGCTCTCAGTAATTGGCAGAATTTTGATATAAAAAGTCGGAATCTCAAACTCCGAATAGGTGCAGAGAGCCAGAATTTGGGTCAAAAATATGGCTAAGGTATCGAATTTGGCATGTTTGGGATGTTTTGAGAACTGCAGGGGGGTTTGGGCAAAATGTGACCCACCGCCGCTTTCAGTAATTGGCATATTTTTGGTATAAAAAGTCGGAATTTCAAACTGCGAATAGGTGCAGAGAGATAGTATTTGGGTAAAAAATATGGCTCAGGTATCGAATTTGGGATGTATGGGATATTTTGAAAACTGAAGAGGGGTTTGGGCAAAACGTGACCCACCGCCGCTCTCAGTAATTGGCAGATTTTTGGTATAAAAATTCGGAATTTCAAACTGCGAATGGGTGCAGAGAGCCAGAATGTGGATCCAAAATATGGCTCTGGTATCGAATTTGGGATGTTTGGGATATTTTGAAAACTGCAGGGGGGTTTGGGCAAAATGTGACCCACCGCCGCTTGCAGTAATTGGCATATTTTTGGTATAAAACCCGGAATTTCAAACTGCGAATAGGTGCAGAGAGCCAGTATTTGGGTCCAAAATATGGCTCAGGTATCGAATTTGGGATGTTTGGGATATTTTGAAAACTGCAGGGGGGTTTGGGCAAAATGTGACCCACCGCCGCTTTCATTAATTGGAAAATTTTTGGTATAAAATGTCGGAATTTCAAACTGCGAATAGGTGCAGAGAGCCTGCATTTTGGTCCAAATTATGGCTCAGGTATCGAATTTGGGATGTTTGGGATATTTTGAAAACTGAAGGGGGGTTTGGGCAAAAAGTGACCCACTGCTGCTCTCAGTAATTGGCAGATTTTTGATATAGAAAGTCAGAATTTCAAACTGCGAATAGGTGCAGAGAGCCAGAATTTGGGTCCAAAATATGGCTCAGGTATCGAATTAAGGATGTTTGGGATATTTTGAAAACTGCTGGGGGGTTTGGGCAAATGTGACCCACCGCCGCTTTCAGTAATTGGCTTATTTTTGGTATAAAAAGTCGATATTTCAAACAGCGAATAGGTGCAGAGAGCCAGTATTTGGGTCCAAAATATGGCTCAGGTATCGAATTTGGGATGTATGGGATATTTTGAAAACTGCAGGGGGGTTTGGGCAAAATGTGATCCACCGCCGCTTGCAGTAATCAGCATATTTTTGGTATAAAAAGTCGGAATTTCAAACTGCGAATAGGTGCAGAGAGTCAGAATTTGGGTCCAAAATATGGTTCATGTATCGAATTTGGGACGTTTGGGATATTTTGAAAACTGCAGGGGGGTTTGGGCAAAATGTGACCCACCGCCGCTTTCAGTAATTGGCATATTTTTGGTATAAAAAGTCGGAATTTCAAACAGCGAATAGGTGCAGAAAGCCAGAACTTGGGTCCAAAATATGGCTCAGGTATCGAATTTGGGATGTTTGGTATATTCTGAAAACTGCAGGGGGGTTTGGGCAAAATGTGACTCACCACCGCTTTCATTAATTGGCAAATTTTTGGTATAAAAAGTCGGAATTTCAAACTGCGAATAGGTGCAGAGAGCAAGAATTTGGGTCCAAAATATGGCTCAGGTATCGAATTTGGGATGTTTGGGATATTTTGAAAACTGAAGGGGGGTTTGGGCAAAACGTGACCCACCGCCGCTCTCAGTAATTGGCAGATTTTTGGTATAAAAAGTCGGAATTTCAAACTGCGAATGGGTGCAGAGAGCCATAATTTGGATTCAAAATATGGCTCAGGTATCGAATTGGGATGTTTAGGATATTTTGAAAACTGCAGGGGGGTTTGGGCAAAATGTGACCCACCGCCGCTTGCAGTAATTGGCATATTTTTGGTATAAAAAGTCGGAATTTCAAACTGCGAATAGGTGCAGAGAGCCAGAATTTTGGTCCAAATTATGGTTCACGTATCGAATTTGGGATGTTTGGGACATTTTGAAAACTGCAGGCGGGTTTGGGCAAAATGTGACCCACCGCCGCTTTCAGTATTTGGCATAATTTTGGTATAAAAAGTCGGAATTTCAAACTGCGAATAGGTGCAGAGAGCCAGAATTTGGGTCCAAAATATGGCTCAGGTATCAAATTTGGGAAGTTTGGGATATTTTGAAAACTGAAGGGGGGGTTGGGCAAAATGTGACCCACCGCTTCTTTCAATAATTGGCAGATTTTTGGGATAAAAAGTCGGAATTTCAAACAGCGAGAGAGCCAGAATTTGGGTCCAAAATATGGCTAAGGTATCGAATTTGGGATATTTGGGATATTTTGAGAACTGCAGGGGGGTTTGGGCAAAATGCGACCCACCGCCGCTCTCAGTAATTGGCAGATTTTTGGTATAAAAAGTCGGAATTTCAAACTCCGAATAGATGCAGAGAGCCAGAATTTGGGTCCAAAATATGGCTCAGGTATCGAATTTGGGATGTTTGGGATATTTTGAAAACTGCAGGGGGGTTTGGGCAAAATGTGACCCACCGCCGCTTTCAGTAATTGGCATAATTTTGGTATAAAAAGTCGGAATTTCAAACAGCGAATAGGTGCAGAGAGCCAGAATTTGGGTCCAAAATATGGCTCAGGTATCGAATTTGGGATGTTTGGGATATTTTGAAAACTGCAGGGGGGTTTAGGCAAAATGTGACCCACCGCCGCTTTCAGTAATTGGCTTATTTTTGGTATAAAAAGTCGGAATTTCAAACGGCGAATAGGTGCAGAAAGCCAGAATTTGGGTCCAAAATATGGCTCAGGTATCGAATTTGGGATGTTTGGGATATTTTGAAAACTGAAGGGGGGTTTGGGCAAAACGTGACCCACCGCCGCTCACAGTAATTGGCAGATTTTTGTTATAAAAAGTCGGAATTTCAAACTGCGAATAGGTGCAGAGAGCCAGTATTTGGGTCCAAAATATGACTCAGGTATCGAATTTGGGATGTATGGGATATTTTGAAAACTGCAGGGGGGTTTGGGCAAAATGTGATCCACCGCCGCTTGCAGTAATCAGCATATTTTTGGTATAAAAAGTCGGAATTTCAAACTGCGAATAGGTGCAGAGAGCCAGAATTTGGGTCCAAAATATGGTTCATGTATCGAATTTGGGACGTTTCGGATATTTTGAAAACTGCAGGAGGGTTTGGGCAAAATGTGACCCACCGCCGCTTTCAGTAATTGGCATATTTTTGGTATAAAAAGTCAGAATTTCAAACAGCGAATAGGTGCAGAAAGCCAGAACTTGGGTCCAAAATATGGCTCAGGTATCGAATTTGGGATGTTTGGTATATTCTGAAAACTGCAGGGGGGTTTGGGCAAAATGTGACCCACCGCCGCTTTCATTAATTGGCAAATTTTTGGTATAAAAAATCGGAATTTCAAACTGCGAATAGGTGCAGAGAGCAAGAATTTGGGTCCAAAATATGGCTCAGGTATCGAATTTGGGATGTTTGGGATGTTTTGAAAACTGAAGGGGGGTTTGGGCAAAACGTGACCCACCGCCGCTCTCAGTAATTGGCAGATTTTTGGTATAAAAAGTCGGAATTTCAAACTGCGAATAGGCGCAGAAAGCCAGAATTTGGGTCCAAAATATGGCTCAGGTATCGAATTTGGGATGTATGGGATATTTTGAAAACTGCAGGGGGGATTGGGCAAAATTGTACCCCACCGCCGCTTTCAGTAATTGGCATATTTTTGGTATAAAAAGTCGGAATTTCAAACTGCGAATGGGTGCAGAGAGCCAGAATTTGGATCCAAAATATGGCTCAGGTATCGAATTTGGGATGTTTGGGATATTTTGAAAACTGCAGGGGGGTTTGGGCAAAATGTGACCCACCGCCGCTTTCAGTAATTGGCATATTTTTGGTATAAAAAGTCCGAATTTCAAACTGCGAATAGGTGCAGAAAGCCAGAACTTGGGTCCAAAATATGGCTCAGGTATCGAATTTGGGATGTTTGGTATATTCTGAAAACTGCAGGGGGGTTTGGGCAAAATGTGACCCACCGCCTCTTTCATTAATTGGCAAATTTTTGGTATAAAAAGTCGGAATTTCAAACTGCGAATAGGTGCAGAGAGCAAGAATTTGGGTCCAAAATATGGCTCAGGTATCGAATTTGGGATGTTTGGGATATTTTGAAAACTGAAGGGGGGTTTGGGCAAAACGTGACCCACCGCTGCTCTCAGTAATTGGCAGATTTTTGGTATAAAAAGTCGGAATTTCAAACTGCGAATAGGTTCAGAAAGCCAGAATTTGGTTCCAAAATATGGCTCAGGTATCGAATTTGGGATGTATGGGATATTTTGAAAACTGCAGGGGTGATTGGGCAAAATTGTACCCACCGCCGCTTTCAGTAATTGGCATATTTTTGGTATAAAAAGTCGGAATTTCAAACTGCGAATGGGTGCAGAGAGCCAGATTTTGGATCCAAAATATGGCTCAGGTATCGAATTTGGGATGTTTGGGATATTTAGAAAACTGCAGGGGGGTTTGGGCAAAATGTGACCCACCGCCGTTTGCAGTAATTGGCATATTTTTGGTATAAAAAGTCGGTATTTCAAACTGCGAATAGGTGCAGAGAGCCAGAATTTTGGCCCAAATTATGGTTCACGTATCGAATTTGGGATGTTTGGGATATTTTGAAAACTGCAGGCGGGTTTGGGCAAATTGTGACCCACCGCCGCTTTCAGTAATTGGCTTATTTTTGGTATAAAAAATCGGAATTTCAAACTGCTAATAGGTGCAGAGATCCAGAATTTGGGTCCAAAATATGGCTCAGGTATCGAATTTGGGATGTAGGGGATATTTTGAAAACTGCAGGGGGTTTGGGCAAAATGTGACCCACCGCCGCTTTCAGTATTTGGCATAATTTTGGTATAAAAAGTCGGAATTTCAAACTCCGAATAGGTGCAGAGAGCCAGAATTTTGGGTCCAAAATATGGCTCAGGTATCAAATTTGGGAAGTTTGGAATATTTTGAAAACTGCAGGGGGGGTTGGGCAAAATGTGACCCACCGCTTCTTTCAGTAATTGGCAGATTTTTGGGATAAAAAGTCGGAATTTCAAACAGCGAGAAAGCCAGAATTTGGGTCCAAAATATGGCTAAGGTATCGAATTTGGGATATTTGGGATATTTTGAGAACTGCAGGGGGGTTTGGGCAAAATGTGACCCACCGCCGCTCTCAGTAATTGGCAGATTTTTGGTATAAAAATTCGGAATTTCAAACTCCAAATAGGTGCAGAGAGCCAGAATTTGGGTCCAAAATATGGCTCAGGTATCGAATTTGGGATGTTTGGGATATTTTGAAAACTGCAGGGGGGTTTGGGCAAAATGTGACCCACCGCCGCTTTCAGTAATTGGCATAATTTTGGTATAAAAAGTCGGAATTTCAAACTGCGAATAGGTACAGAGAGCCAGAATTGGGTCCAAAATATGGCTTAGGTATCGAATTTGGGATGTTTGGGATATTTTGAAAACTGAAGGGGGGTTTGAGCAAAACGTGACCCACTGCTGCTCTCAGTAATTGGCAGATTTTTGGTATAGAAAGTCGGAATTTCAAACTGCGAATAGGTGCAGAGAGCCAGAATTTGGGTCCAAAATATGGCTCAGGTATCGAATTTGGGATGTATGGGATATTTTGAAAACTGCAGGGGGGTTTGGGCAAAATGTGACCCACCGCCGCTTGCAGTAATTGGCATATTTTTGGTATAAAAAGTCGGAATTTCAAACTGCGAATAGGTGCAGAGAGCCAGAATTTGGGTCCAAAATATGGTTCATGTATCGAATTTGGGACGTTTGGGATATTTTGAAAACTGCAGGGGGGTTTGGGCAAAATGTGACCCACCGCCACTTTCAGTAATTGGCATATTTTTGGTATAAAACCCGGAATTTCAAACTGCGAATAGGTGCAGAGAGCTAGTATTTGGGTCCAAAATATGGCTCAGGTATCGAATTTGGGATGTAGGGGATATTTTGAAAACTGCAGGGGGGTTTGGGCAAAATGTGACACACCGCCGCTTTCATTAATTGGCAAATTTTGGGTATAAAAAGCCGGAATTTCAAACTGCGAATAGGTGCAGAGAGCCAGAATTTGGGTCCAAAATATGGCTCAGGTATCGAATTTGGGATGTTTGGGGTATTTTGAAAACTGAAGGGGGGTTTGGGCAAAACGTGACCCACCGCCGCTCTCAGTAATTGGCAGATTTTTGTTATAAAAAGTCGGAATTTCAAACTGCGAATAGGTGCAGAGAGCCAGTATTTGGGTAAAAAATATGGCTCAGGTATCGAATTTGGGATGTATGGGATATTTTGAAAACTGCAGGGGGGTTTGGGCAAATTGTGACCCACTGCCGCTTGCAGTAATTGGCATATTTTTGGTATAAAAAGTCGGAATTTCAAACTGCGAATAGGTGCAGAGAGCCAGTATTTGGGTTCAAAATATGTCTCAGGTATCGAATTTGGGATGTTTGGGATATTTTGAAAACTGCAGGGGGGTTTGGGCAAAATGTGACCCACCGCCGCTCTCAGTAATTGGCATAATTTTGGTATAAAAAGTCCGAATTTCAAACAGCGAATAGGTGCAGAGAGCCAGAATTTGGGTCCAAAATATGGGTCAGGTATCGAATTTGGGATGTTTGAGATATTTTGAAAACTGCAGGGGGGTTTGGGCAAAATGTGACCCACCGCCGCTTTCATAAATTGGCAAATTTTTGGTATAAAAAGTCGGAATTTCAAACTGCGAATAGGTGCAGAGAGCCAGAATTTGGGTCCAAAATATGGCTCAGGTATCGAATTTGGGATGTTTGGGATATTTTGAAAACTGAAGGGAGGTATGGGCAAAACGTGACCCACTGCTGCTCTCAGTAATTGGCAGATTTTTGGTATAGAAAGTCGGAATTTCAAACTGCGAATAGGTGCAGAGAACCAGAATTTGGGTCCAAAATATGACTCAGGTATCGAATTTGGGATGTATGGGATATTTTAAAAACTGCAGGGGGGTTTGGGCAAAATGTGACCCACCGCCGCTTGCAGTAATTGGCATATTTTTGGTATAAAACCCGGAATTTCAAACTGCGAATAGGTGCAGAGAGCCAGAATTTGGGTCCAAAAAATGTCTCAGGTATCGAATTTGGGATGTTTGGGATGTTTTGAAAACTGCTAGGGGGTTTGGGCAAATGTGACCCACCGCCGCTTTCAGTAATTGGCTTATTTTTGGTATAAAAGTCGAAATTTCAAACTGCTAATAGGTGCAGAGATCCAGAATTTGGGTCCAAAATATGGTTCAGGTATCGAATTTGGGATGTAGGGGATATTTTGAAAACTGCAGGGGGGTTTGGGCAAAATGTGACCCACCGCCGCTTTCATTAATTGGCAAATTTTTGGTATAAAAAGTCGGAATTTCAAACTGCGAATAGGTGCAGAGAGCCAGAGTTTGGGTCCAAAATATGTCTCAGGTATCGAATTTGAGAAGTTTGGGATATTTTGAAAACTGCAGGGGGGTTTGGGCAAAATGTGACCCACCGCTTCTTTCAGTAATTGACAGATTTTTGGTATGAAAAGTCGGAATTTCAAACAGCGAGAGAGCCAGAATATGGGTCCAAAATATGGCTTAGGTATCGAATTTAGGATGTTTGGAATATTTTGAAAACTGCAGGGGGGTGACCAATCGCCGTTTCAGTAATTGGCATATTTTGGTACAAAAAGTCGGAATTTCAAACTGCGAATAGATACAGAGAGCCAGAATTTGGGTCCAAAATATGGCTAAGGTATCAAATTTGGGATGTATGGGATATTTTGAAAACTGAAGAGGGGTTTGGGCAAAACGTGACCCACCGCCGCTCTCAGTAATTGGCAGATTTTTTATATAAAAAGTCGGAATTTCAAACTCCAAATAGGCGCAGAGAGCCAGAATTTGGGTCCAAAATATGGCTCAGGTATCGAATTTGGGATGTATGGGATATTTTGAAAACTGAAGAGGGGTTTGGGCAAAACGTGACCCACCGCCGCTCTCAGTAATTGGCAGATTTTTGGTATAAAAATTCGGAATTTCAAACTGCGAATGGGTGCAGAGAGCCAGAATGTGGATCCAAAATATGGCTCTGGTATCGAATTTGGGATGTTTGGGATATTTTGAAAACTGCAGGGGGGTTTGGGCAAAATGTGACCCACCGCCGCTTGCAGTAATTGGCATATTTTTGGTATAAAACCCGGAATTTCAAACTGCGAATAGGTGCAGAGAGCCAGTATTTGGGTCCAAAATATGGCTCAGGTATCGAATTTGGGATGTTTGGGATATTTTGAAAACTGCTGGGGGGTTTGGGCAAATGTGACCCACCGCCACTTTCAGTAATTGGCATATTTTTGGTATAAAACCCGGAATTTCAAACTGCGAATAGATGCAGAGAGCCAGTATTTGGGTCCAAAATATGGCTCAGGTATCGAATTTGGGATGTAGGGTATATTTTGAAAACTGCAGGGGGGTTTGGGCAAAATGTGACCCACCGCTTCGTTCAGTAATTGGCAGATTTTTTGTATAAAAAGTCTGAATTTCAAACAGCGAGAGAGCCAGAATTTGGGTCCAAAATATGGCTAAGGTATCGAATTTGGGATGTTTGGGATATTTTGAGAACTGCAGGGGGGTTTGGGCAAAATGTGACCCACCGTCGCTCTCAGTAATTGGCAGAATTTTGATATAAAAAGTCGGAATCTCAAACTCCGAATAGGTAAAGAGAGCCAGAATTTGGGTCAAAAATATGGCTAAGGTATCGAATTTGGCATGTTTGGGATGTTTTGAGAACTGCAGGGGGGTTTGGGCAAAATGTGACCCACCGCCGCTTTCAGTAATTGGCATATTTTTGGTATAAAAAGTCGGAATTTCAAACTGCGAATAGGTGCAGAGAGCCAGTATTTGGGTAAAAAATATGGCTCAGGTATCGAATTTGGGATGTTTGGGATATTTTGAAAACTGAAGGGGGGTTTGGGCAAAACGTGACCCACCGACGCTCACAGTAATTGGCAGATTTTTGTTATAAAAAGTCGGAATTTCAAACTGCGAATAGGTGCAGAGAGCCAGTATTTGGGTAAAAAATATGGCTCAGGTATCGAATTTGGGATGTATGGGATATTTTGAAAACTGCAGGGGGGTTTGGGCAAAATGTGACCCACTGCCGCTTGCAGTAATTGGCATATTTTTGGTATAAAAAGTCGGAATTTCAAACTGCGAATAGGTGCAGAGAGCCAGTATTTGGGTTCAAAATATGTCTCAGGTATCGAATTTGGGATGTTTGGGATATTTTGAAAACTGCAGGGGTGTTTGGGCAAAATGTGACCCACCGCCGCTCTCAGTAATTGGCATAATTTTGGTATAAAAAGTCCGAATTTCAAACAGCGAATAGGTGCAGAGAGCCAGAATTTGGGTCCAAAATATGGGTCAGGTATCGAATTTGGGATGTTTGAGATATTTTGAAAACTGCAGGGGGGTTTGGGCAAAATGTGACCCACCGCCGCTTTCATAAATTGGCAAATTTTTGGTATAAAAAGTCGGAATTTCAAACTGCGAATAGGTGCAGAGAGCCAGAATTTGGGTCCAAAATATGGCTCAGGTATCGAATTTGGGATGTTTGGGATATTTTGAAAACTGCAGGGGGGTTAGGGCAAAATGTGACCCACCGCTTCTTTCAGTAATTGACAGATTTTTGGTATGAAAAGTCGGAATTTCAAACAGCGAGAGAGCCAGAATATGGGTCCAAAATATGGCTTAGGTATCGAATTTAGGATGTTTGGAATATTTTGAAAACTGCAGGGGGGTGACCCATCGCCGTTTCAGTAATTGGCATATTTTGGTACAAAAAGTCGGAATTTCAAACTGCGAATAGATGCAGAGAGCCAGAATTTGGGTCCAAAATATGGCTAAGGTATCAAATTTGGGATGTATGGGATATTTTGAAAACTGCAGGGGGGTTTGGGCAAAATGTGACCCACCGCCGCTCTCAGTAATTGGCAGATTTTTTATATAAAAAGTCGGAATTTCAAACTCCAAATAGGCGCAGAGAGCCAGAATTTGGGTCCAAAATATGGCTCAGGTATCGAATTTGGGATGTATGGGATATTTTGAAAACTGAAGAGGGGTTTGGGCAAAACGTGACCCACCGCCGCTCTCAGTAATTGGCAGATTTTTGGTATAAAAATTCGGAATTTCAAACTGCGAATGGGTGCAGAGAGCCAGAATGTGGATCCAAAATATGGCTCTGGTAACGAATTTGGGATGTTTGGGATATTTTAAAAACTGCAGGGGGGTTTGGGCAAAATGTGACCCACCGCCGCTTGCAGTAATTGGCATATTTTTGGTATAAAACCCGGAATTTCAAACTGCGAATAGGTGCAGAGAGCCAGTATTTGGGTCCAAAATATGGCTCAGGTATCGAATTTGGGATGTTTGGGATATTTTGAAAACTGAAGGGGGGTTTGGGCAAAACGTGACCCACCGCCGCTCACAGTAATTGGCAGATTTTTGTTATAAAAAGTCGGAATTTCAAACTGCGAATAGGTGCAGAGAGCCAGTATTTGGGTAAAAAATATGGCTCAGGTATCGAATTTGGGATGTATGGGATATTTTGAAAACTGAAGGGGGGTTTGGGCAAAACGTGACCCACCGACGCTCACAGTAATTGGCAGATTTTTGTTATAAAAAGTCGGAATTTCAAACTGCGAATAGGTGCAGAGAGCCAGTATTTGGGTAAAAAATATGGCTCAGGTATCGAATTTGGGATGTATGGGATATTTTGAAAACTGCAGGGGGGTTTGGGCAAAATGTGACCCACTGCCGCTTGCAGTAATTGGCATATTTTTGGTATAAAAAGTCGGAATTTCAAACTGCGAATAGGTGCAGAGAGCCAGTATTTGGGTTCAAAATATGTCTCAGGTATCGAATTTGGGATGTTTGGGATATTTTGAAAACTGCAGGGGTGTTTGGGCAAAATGTGACCCACCGCCGCTCTCAGTAATTGGCATAATTTTGGTATAAAAAGTCCGAATTTCAAACAGCGAATAGGTGCAGAGAGCCAGAATTTGGGTCCAAAATATGGGTCAGGTATCGAATTTGGGATGTTTGAGATATTTTGAAAACTGCAGGGGGGTTTGGGCAAAATGTGACCCACCGCCGCTTTCATAAATTGGCAAATTTTTGGTATAAAAAGTCGGAATTTCAAACTGCGAATAGGTGCAGAGAGCCAGAATTTGGGTCCAAAATATGGCTCAGGTATCGAATTTGGGATGTTTGGGATATTTTGAAAACTGCAGGGGGGTTAGGGCAAAATGTGACCCACCGCTTCTTTCAGTAATTGACAGATTTTTGGTATGAAAAGTCGGAATTTCAAACAGCGAGAGAGCCAGAATATGGGTCCAAAATATGGCTTAGGTATCGAATTTAGGATGTTTGGAATATTTTGAAAACTGCAGGGGGGTGACCCATCGCCGTTTCAGTAATTGGCATATTTTGGTACAAAAAGTCGGAATTTCAAACTGCGAATAGATGCAGAGAGCCAGAATTTGGGTCCAAAATATGGCTAAGGTATCAAATTTGGGATGTATGGGATATTTTGAAAACTGCAGGGGGGTTTGGGCAAAATGTGACCCACCGCCGCTCTCAGTAATTGGCAGATTTTTTATATAAAAAGTCGGAATTTCAAACTCCAAATAGGCGCAGAGAGCCAGAATTTGGGTCCAAAATATGGCTCAGGTATCGAATTTGGGATGTATGGGATATTTTGAAAACTGAAGAGGGGTTTGGGCAAAACGTGACCCACCGCCGCTCTCAGTAATTGGCAGATTTTTGGTATAAAAATTCGGAATTTCAAACTGCGAATGGGTGCAGAGAGCCAGAATGTGGATCCAAAATATGGCTCTGGTAACGAATTTGGGATGTTTGGGATATTTTGAAAACTGCAGGGGGGTTTGGGCAAAATGTGACCCACCGCCGCTTGCAGTAATTGGCATATTTTTGGTATAAAACCCGGAATTTCAAACTGCGAATAGGTGCAGAGAGCCAGTATTTGGGTCCAAAATATGGCTCAGGTATCGAATTTGGGATGTTTGGGATATTTTGAAAACTGAAGGGGGGTTTGGGCAAAACGTGACCCACCGCCGCTCACAGTAATTGGCAGATTTTTGTTATAAAAAGTCGGAATTTCAAACTGCGAATAGGTGCAGAGAGCCAGTATTTGGGTAAAAAATATGGCTCAGGTATCGAATTTGGGATGTATGGGATATTTTGAAAACTGCAGGGGGGTTTGGGCAAAATGTGACCCACTGCCGCTTGCAGTAATTGGCATATTTTTGGTATAAAAAGTCGGAATTTCAAACTGCGAATAGGTGCAGAGAGCCAGTATTTGGGTTCAAAATATGTCTCAGGTATCGAATTTGGGATGTTTGGGATATTTTGAAAACTGCAGGGGGGTTTGGGCAAAATGTGACCCACCGCCGCTCTCAGTAATTGGCATAATTTTGGTATAAAAAGTCCGAATTTCAAGCAGCAAATAGGTGCAGAGAGCCAGAATTTGGGTCCAAAATATGGCTCAGGTATCGAATTTGGGATGTTTGGGATATTTTGAAAACTGAAGGGAGGTATGGGCAAAACGTGACCCACTGCTGCTCTCAGTAATTGGCAGATTTTTGGAATAGAAAGTCGGAATTTCAAACTGCGAATAGGTGCAGAGAACCAGAATTTGGGTCCAAAATATGGCTCAGGTATCGAATTTGGGATGTATGGGATATTTTGAAAACTGCAGGGGGGTTTGGGCAAAATGTGACCCACCGCCGCTTGCAGTAATTGGCATATTTTTGGTATAAAACCCGGAATTTCAAACTGCGAATAGGTGCAGAGAGCCAGTATTTGGGTCCAAAAAATGTCTCAGGTATCGAATTTGGGATGTTTGGGATGTTTTGAAAACTGCTGGGGGGTTTGGGCAAATGTGACCCACCGCCGCTTTCAGTAATTGGCTTATTTTCGGTATAAAAAGTCGAAATTTCAAACTGCTAATAGGTGCAGAGATCCAGAATTTGGGTCCAAAATATGGCTCAGGTATCGAATTTGGGATGTAGGGGATATTTTGAAAACTGCAGGGGGGTTTGGGCAAAATGTGACCCACCGCCGCTTTCATTAATTGGCAAATTTTTGGTATAAAAAGTCGGAATTTCAAACTGCGAATAGGTGCAGAGAGCCAGAGTTTGGGTCCAAAATATGTCTCAGGTATCGAATTTGAGAAGTTTGGGATATTTTGAAAACTGCAGGGGGGTTTGGGCAAAATGTGACCCACCGCTTCTTTCAGTAATTGACAGATTTTTGGTATGAAAAGTCGGAATTTCAAACAGCGAGAGAGCCAGAATATGGGTCCAAAATATGGCTTAGGTATCGAATTTAGGATGTTTGGAATATTTTGAAAACTGCAGGGGGGTGACCAATCGCCGTTTCAGTAATTGGCATATTTTGGTACAAAAAGTCGGAATTTCAAACTGCGAATAGATATAGAGAGCCAGAATTTGGGTCCAAAATATGGCTAAGGTATCAAATTTGGGATGTATGGGATATTTTGAAAACTGCAGGGGGGTTTGGGCAAAATGTGACCCACCGCCGCTCTCAGTAATTGGCAGATTTTTTATATAAAAAGTCGGAATTTCAAACTCCAAATAGGCGCAGAGAGCCAGAATTTGGGTCCAAAATATGGCTCAGGTATCGAATTTGGGATGTATGGGATATTTTGAAAACTGAAGAGGGGTTTGGGCAAAACGTGACCCACCGCCGCTCTCAGTAATTGGCAGATTTTTGGTATAAAAATTCGGAATTTCAAACTGCGAATGGGTGCAGAGAGCCAGAATGTGGATCCAAAATATGGCTCTGGTATCGAATTTGGGATGTTTGGGATATTTTGAAAACTGCAGGGGGGTTTGGGCAAAATGTGACCCACCGCCGCTTGCAGTAATTGGCATATTTTTGGTATAAAACCCGGAATTTCAAACTGCGAATAGGTGCAGAGAGCCAGTATTTGGGTCCAAAATATGGCTCAGGTATCGAATTTGGGATGTTTATGATATTTTGAAAACTGCTGGGGGGTTTGGGCAAATGTGACCCTCCGCCACTTTCAGTAATTGGCATATTTTTGGTATAAAACCCGGAATTTCAAACTGCGAATAGATGCAGAGAGCCAGTATTTGGGTCCAAAATATGGCTCAGGTATCGAATTTGGGATGTAGGGTATATTTTGAAAACTGCAGGGGGGTTTGGGCAAAATGTGACCCACCGCTTCGTTCAGTAATTGGCAGATTTTTGGTATAAAAAGTCTGAATTTCAAACAGCGAGAGAGCCAGAATTTGGGTCCAAAATATGGCTAAGGTATCGAATTTGGGATGTTTGGGATATTTTGAGAACTGCAGGGGGGTTTGGGCAAAATGTGACCCACCGCCGCTCTCAGTAATTGGCAGAATTTTGATATAAAAAGTTGGAATCTCAAACTCCGAATAGGTGCAGAGAGCCAGAATTTGGGTCAAAAATATGGCTAAGGTATCGAATTTGGCATGTTTGGGATGTTTTGAGAACTGCAGGGGGGTTTGGGCAAAATGTGACCCACCGCCGCTTTCAGTAATTGGCATATTTTTGGTATAAAAAGTCGGAATTTCAAACTGTGAATAGGTGCTGAGAGCCAGAATTTGGGTCCAAAATATGGTTCATGTATCGAATTTGGGATGTTTGGGATATTTTGAAAACTGCAGGCGGGTTTGGGCAAAATGTGACCCACCGCCACTTTCAGTAATTGGCATATTTTAGGTATAAAACCCGGAATTTCAAACTGCGAATAGGTGCAGAGAGCCAGTATTTGGGTCCAAAATATGGCTCAGGTATCGACTTTAGGATGTTTGGGATATTTTGAAAACTGCTGGGGGGTTTGGGCAAATGTGACGAACCCCCGCTTTCAGTAATTGGCTTATTTTTGATAAAAAAAGTCGGAATTTCAAACTGCTAATAGGTGCAGAGATCCAGAATTTGGGTCCAAAATATGGCTCAGGTATCGAATTTGGGATGTAGAGGATATTTTGAAAACTGCAGGGGGGTTTGGGCAAAATGTGACCCACCGCCACTTTCATTAATTGGCAAATTTTTGGTATAAAAAGTCGGAATTTCAAACTGCGAATAGGTGCAGAGAGCCAGAATTTGGGTCCAAAATATGGCTCAGGTATCGAATTTGGGATGTTTGGGATATTTTGAAAACTGAAGGGGGGTTTGGGCAAAACGTGACCCACCGCTGCTCTCAGTAATTGGCAGATTTTTGGTATAAAAAGTCGGAATTTTAAACTGCGAATAGGTGCAAAGAGCCAGAATTTGGGTACAAAATATGGCTCAGGTATCGAATTTGGGATATATGTGATATTTTGAAAATTGCATGAGGGTTTGGGCAAAATGTGACCTATAGCTGGTTTCAGTAATTGGGAGATTTTTGGTATAAAAAGTCGGAATTTCAAACTGCGAATAGGTGCAGAGAGCCAGAATTTGGGTCCAAGATATAGCTCAAGTATCGAATTTGGGATGTTTGGGATATTTTGAAAACTGCAGGGGGGTTTTGGCAAAATGTGACCCACCGCCGCTTTCAGTAATTGGCAGATTTTTGGTATAAAAAGTAGGAATTTCAAATTGCGAATAGGTGCAGAGAGCCAGAATTTGGGTCCAAAATATGGCTCAGGTATCGAATTTGGGATATTTGGGATATTTTGAAAACTGCAGGAGGGTTTGGGCAAAATGTGACCCATAGCTGCTCTCAGTAATTGGGAGATTTTTGGTATAAAAAGTCGGAATTTCAAACGGCGAATAGGTGCAGAGAGCCAGAATTTGGGTCAAAAATATGGCTCTGGTATCGAATTTATAATGTTTGGGATATTTTGAAAACTGCAGGGGGGTTTGGGAAAAATGTGACCCACCGCCGCTTTCAGTAATTGGCGGATTTTTGGTATAAAAATTCGGAATTTTAAACTGCGAAAAGGTGCAAAGAGCCAGAGTTTGCGTCCAAAATATGGCTCAGGTATCGAATTTGGGATGTTTGGGATATTTTGAAAACTGCAGGGGTCTTTGTTCAAAATGTGACCCACCGCCGCTTTCAGTAATTGGCAGATTTTTGGTATAAAAAGTCGGAATTTCAAATGGCGAATAGGTGCAGAGAGCCAGAATTTGGGTCCAAAATATAGCTCAGGTATCGAATTTGGGATGTTTGGGATATTTTGAAAACTGCAGTGTTGTTTGGGCAAAATGTGACCCACCGCCACTTTCATTAATTGGCAAATTTTTGGTATAAAAAGACGGAATTTCAAACTGCGAATAGGTGCAGAGAGCCAGAATTTGGGTTCAAAATATGGCTCAGGTATCGAATTAGGGATGTTTATGATATTTTAAAAACTGAAGGGGGGGTTTGAGCAAAATGTGCCCCACCGCAGCCTTCAGTAATTGGCAGATTTATGGTATAAAAAGTCGGAATTTCTAACTGCGAATAAGTGCAGAGAGCCAGAATTTGGGTCCAAAATATGGCTCAGGTATCGAATTTATAATGTTTGGGATATTTTAAAAACTGCAGGGGCGTTTGGGAAAAATGTGACCCACCGCCGATTTCAGTAATCGGCAGATTTTTGGTATAAAAAGTCGGAATTTCAAATTGCGAATAGGTGCAGAGAGCCAGAATTTGGGTCCAAAATATGGCTCAGGTATCGAATTTGAGGTGTTTGGGATATTTTGAAAAGTGCAGGGGGGTTTGGGCAAAATGTGACCCACCGCCTCTTTCAGTAATTGGCAGATTTTTGGTATAAAAATTCGGAATTTAAAACTGCGAATAGGTGCAGAAAGCCAGAATTTGGGTCCAAAATATGGATCAGGTATCGAATTTTGGATGTTTGGGATATTTTGAAAAGTGCAGGGGGGTTTGGGCAAAATGTGACCCACCGCCTCTTTCAGTAATTGGCAGATTTTTGGTATAAAAAGTTTCAATTTCAAACTGCGAATAGGTGCAGAGAGCCAGAATTTGGGTCCAAAATACGGCTCAGGTATCGAATTTGGGATGTTTGGGATATTTTGAGAACTGCAGGGGGGTTTGGGCAAAATGTGACCCACCGCCGCTTTCAGTAATTGGCAGATTTTTGGTATAAAAAGTAGGAATTTCAAATTGCGAATAGGTGCAGAGAGCCAGAATTTGGGTCCAAAATATGGCTCAGGTATCGAATTTGGGATATTTGGGATATTTTGAAAACTGCAGGAGGGTTTGGGCAAAATGTGACCCATAGCTGCTCTCAGTAATTGAGAGATTTTTGGTATAAAAAGTCGGAATTTCAAACGGCGAATAGGTGCAGAGAGCCAGAATTTGGGTCAAAAATATGGCTCTGGTATCGAATTTATAATGTTTGGGATATTTTGAAAACTGCAGGGGGGTTTGGGAAAAATGTGACCCACCGCCGCTTTCAGTAATTGGCAGATTTTGGGTATAAAAAATCGGAATTTTAAACTGCGAATAGGTGCAGAGAGCCAGAATTTGGGTACAAAATATGGCTCAGGTATCGAATTTGGGATATTTGGGATATTTTGAAAACTGCCGGAGGGTTTGGGCAAATTGTGACCCATAGCTGCTCTCAGTAATGGGAGATTTTTGGTATAAAAAGTCGGAATTTCAAACGGCGAATAGGTGCAGAGAGCCAGAATTTGGGTCAAAAATATGGCTCTGGTATCGAATTTATAATGTTTGGGATATTTTGAAAACTGCAAGGGCGTTTGGGCAAAATGTAACCCACCGCGGCGTTCAGTAATGGGCATATTTTTGGTATAAAAATTCGGAATTTTAAACTGCGAATAGGTGCAGAGAGCCAGAATTTGGGTCCAAAATATGGCTCAGGTATCGAATTTGGGATGTTTGGGATATTTTGAAAACTGCAGGGGGTTTAGGGCAAAATGTGAACCAATGCCGCTTTCAGTAATTGGTAGATTTTTTGTATAAAAAGTCGGAATTTCAAATGGCGAATAGGTGCAGAGAGCCTGAATTTGGGTCCAAAATATGGCTCAGGTATCGAATTTGAGATGTTTGGGATATTTTGAAAACTGCTGGGGGGTTTGGGCAAAATGTGTCCCACTGCCGCTTTCAGTAATTGGCATATTTTTGGTATAAAAAGTCGGAATTTCAAACTGCGAATAGGTGCAGAAAGCCAGAATTTGGGTCCAAAATATGGCTCAGGTATCGAATTTAGGATGTTTGGGATATTTTGAAAAGTGCATGGGGTTTGGGCAAAATGTGACCCACCGCCTCTTTCAGTAATTGGCAGATTTTTGGTATAAAAAGTTTCAATTTCAAACTGCGAATAGGTGCAGAGAGCCAGAATTTGGGTCCAAAATATGGCTCAGGTATCGAATTTGGGATGTTTGGGATATTTTGAGAACTGCAGGGGGGTTTCGGCAAAATGTGACCCACCGCCGCTTTCAGTAATTGGCAGATTTTTGGTATAAAAAGTCGGAATTTCAAACAGCGAATAGGTGCAGAGAGCCAGAATTTGGGTCCAAAATATGGATAAGGTATCGAATTTGGGATGTTTTGGATATTTTGAAAACTGCAGGGGGGTTTGGGCAAAATGTGACCCACCGCCGCTTTCAGTAATCGGCAGATTTTGCGTATAAAAATTCGGAATTTCAAACTGCGAAAAGGTGCAGAGAGCCAGAGTTTGCGTCCAAAATATGGCTCAGGTATCGAATTTGGGATGTTTGGGATATTTTGAAAACTGCAGGGGTGTTTGGGCAAAATGTGACCCACCGCCGCTTTCAGTAATTGGCATATTTTTGGTATAAAAAGTCGGAATTTCAAACTGCGAATAGGTGCAGAGAGCCAGACTTTGGGTGCAAAATATGGCTCAGGTATCGAATTTGGGATGTTTGGGATATTTTGAAAAGTGCAGGGGGGTTTGGGCAAAATGTGACCCACCGCCGCTTTCAGTAATTGGCAGATTTTTGGTATAAAAAGTTTCAATTTCAAACTGCGAATAGGTGCAGAGAGCCAGAATTTAGGTCCAAAATATGGCTCAGGTATCGAATTTGGGATGTTTGGGATATTTTGAGAACTGCAGGGGGGTTTGGGCAAAATGTGACCCACCACCGCTTTCAGTAATTGGCAGATTTTTGGTATAAAAAGTAGGAGTTTCAAATTGCGAATTGGTTCAGAGAGCCAGAATTTGGGTCCAAAATATGGCTCAGGTATCGAATTTGGGATATTTGGGATATTTTGAAAACTGCAGGAGGGTTTGGGCAAAATGTGACCCACCGCCGCTTTCAGTAATTGGCAGATTTTGCGTATAAAAATTCGGAATTTCAAACTGCGAAAAGGTGCAGAGAGCCAGAGTTTGCGTCCAAAATAAGGCTCAGGTATCGAATTAGGGATGTTTGGGATATTTTGAAAACTGCACGGGTGTTTGGGCAAAATGTGACCCACCGCCGCTTTCAGTAATTGGCAGATTTTTGGTATAAAAAGTTTCAATTTCAAACTGCTAATAGGTGCAGAGAGCCAGAATTTTGGTCCAAAATATGGCTCAGGTATCGAATTTGGGATGTTTGGGATATTTTGAGAACTGCAGGGGTGTTTGGGCAAAATGTGACCCACCGCCGCTTTCAGTAATTGGCAGATTTTTGGTATAAAAAGTCTGAATTTCAAATGGCGAATAGGTGCAGAGAGCCAGAATTTGGGTCCAAAATATGGCTCAGGTATCGAATTTGGGATGTTTGGGATATTTTGAAAACTGCAGTGTTGTTTGGGCAAAATGTGACCCACCGCCACTTTCATTAATTGGCAAATTTTTTGTATAAAAAGGCGGAATTTCAAACTGCGAATAGGTGCAGAGAGCCTGAATTTGGGTTCAAAATATGGCTCAGGTATCGAATTAGGGATGTTTATGATATTTTAAAAACTGAAGGGGGGGTTTGAGCAAAATGTGCCCCACCGCAGCCTTCAGTAATTGGCAGATTTATGGTATAAAAAGTCGGAATTTCTAACTGCGAATAAGTGCAGAGAGCCAGAATTTGGGTCCAAAATATGGCTCAGGTATCGAATTTATAATGTTTGGGATATTTTGAAAACTGCAGGGGGGTTTGGGAAAAATGTGACCCACCGCCGATTTCAGTAATCGGCAGATTTTTGGTATAAAAAGTCGGAATTTCAAATTGCGAATAGGTGCAGAGAGCCAGAATTTGGGTCCAAAATATGGCTCAGGTATCGAATTTGGGATGTTTGGGATATTTTGAGAACTGCAGGGGGGTTTGGGCAAAATGTGACCCACCGCCGCTTTCAGTTATTGGCAAATTTTGCGAATAAAAATTCGGAATTTCAAACTGCGAAAAGGTGCAGAGAGCCAGAGTTTGCGTCCAAAATATGGCTCAGGTATCGAATTAGGGATGTTTGGGATATTTTGAAAACTGCAGGGGTGTTTGGGCAAAATGTGACCCACCGCCGCTTTCAGTAATTGGCAGATTTTTGGTATAAAAAGTTTCAATTTCAAACTGCTAATAGGTGCAGAGAGCCAGAATTTGGGTCCAAAATATGGCTCAGGTATCGAATTTGAGATGTTTGGGATATTTTGAGAACTGCAGGGGTGTTTGGGCAAAATGTGACCCACCGCCGCTTTCAGTAATTGGCAGATTTTTGGTATAAAAAGTCTGAATTTCAAATGGCGAATAGGTGCAGAGAGCCAGAATTTGGGTCCAAAATATGGCTCAGGTATCGAATTTGGGATGTTTGGGATATTTTGAAAACTGCAGTGTTGTTTGGGCAAAATGTGACCCACCGCCACTTTCATTAATTGGCAAATTTTTTGTATAAAAAGGCGGAATTTCAAACTGCGAATAGGTGCAGAGAGCCAGAATTTGGGTTCAAAATATGGCTCAGGTATCGAATTAGGGATGTTTATGTTATTTCAAAAACTGATGGGGGGGTTTGAGCAAAATGTGCCCCACCGCAGCCTTCAGTAATTGGCAGATTAATGGTATAAAAAGTCGGAATTTCTAACTGCGAATAAGTGCAGAGAGCCAGAATTTGGGTCCAAAATATGGCTCAGGTATCGAATTTATAATGTTTGGGATATTTTGAAAACTGCAGGGGGTTTAGGGCAAAATGTGAACCACCGCCGCTTTCTGTAATTGGTAGATTTTTTGTATAAAAAGTCGGAATTTCAAATGGCGAATAGGTGCAGAGAGCCAGAATTTGGGTCCAAAATATGGCTCAGGTATCGAATTTGGGATATTTTGAAAAGTGCAGGGGGGTTTGGGCAAAATGTGACCCACCGCCTCTTTCAGTAATTGGCATATTTTTGGTATAAAAAGTCGGAATTTTAAACTGCGAATATTTGCAGAAAGCCAGAATTTGGGTCCAAAATATGGCTCAGGTATAAAAATTTAGGATGTTTGGGATATTTTGAAAAGTGCAGGGGGGTTTGGGCAAAATGTGACCCACCGCCTCTTTTAGTAATTGGCAGATTTTTGGTATAAAAAGTTTCAATTTCAAACTGCGAATAGGTGCAGAGAGCCAGAATTTGGGTCCAAAATATGGCTCAAGTATCGAATTTGGGATGTTTGGGATATTTTGAGAACTGCAGGGGGGTTTGGGCAAAATGTGACCCACCGCCGCTTTCAGTAATTGGCAGATTTTTGGTATAAAAAGTAGGAATTTCAAATTGCGAATAGGTGCAGAGAGCCAGAATTTGGGTCCAAAATATGGCTCAGGTATCGAATTTGGGATATTTGGGATATTTTGAAAACTGCAGGAGGGTTTGGGCAAAATGTGACCCATAGCTGCTCTCAGTAATTGAGAGATTTTTGGTATAAAAAGTCGGAATTTCAAACGGCGAATAGGTGCAGAGAGCCAGAATTTGGGTCAAAAATATGGCTCTGGTATCGAATTTATAATGTTTGGGATATTTTGAAAACTGCAGGGGGGTTTGGGAAAAATGTGACCCACAGTTGCTTTCAGTAATTGGCAGATTTTTGGTATAAAAATTCGGAATTTTAAACTGCGAATAGGTGCAGAGAGCCAGAATTTGGGTACAAAATATGGCTCAGGTATCGAATTTGGGATATTTGTGATATTTTGAAAACTGCATGAGGGTTTGGGCAAAATGTGGCCTATAGCTGGTTTCAGTAATTGGGAGATTTTTGGTATAAAAAGTCGGAATTTCAAACGGCGAATAGGTGCAGAGAGCCAGAATTTGGGTCCAAGATATGGCTCAGGTATCGAATTTGGGATATTTGGGATATTTTGAAAATTGCAGGAGGGTTTGGGCAAATTGTGTCCCATAGCTGCTCTCAGTAATGGGAGATTTTTAGTATAAAAAGTCGGAATTTCAAACGGCGAATAGGTGCAGAGAGCCAGAATTTGGGTCAAAAATATGGCTCTGGTATCGAATTTATAATGTTTGGGATATTTTGAAAACTGCAGGGGGTTTAGGGCAAAATGTGAACCACCGCCGCTTCTCAGTAATTGGTAGATTTTTTGTATAAAAAGTCGGAATTTCAAATGGCGAATAGGTGCAGAGAGCAAGAATTTGGGTCCAAAATATGGCTCAGGTATCGAATTTGGGATGTTTGGGATATTTTGAAAACTGCTGGGGGGTTTGGACAAAATGTGACCCACCGCCTCTTTCAGTAATTGGCAGATTTTTGGTATAAAAAGTTTCAATTTCAAACTGCGAATAGGTGCAGAGAGCCAGAATTTGGGTCCAAAATATGTCTCAGGTATCGAATTTGGGATGTTTGGGATATTTTGAGAACTGCAGGGGGGTTTGGGCAAAATGTGACCCACCGCCGCTTTCAGTAATTGGCAGATTTTTGGTATAAAAAGTCGGAATTTCAAACAGCGAATAGGTGCAGAGAGCCAGAATTTGGGTCCAAAATATGGATAAGGTATCGAATTTGGGATGTTTTGGATATTTTGAAAACTGCAGGGGGGTTTGGGCAAAATGTGACCCACCGCCGCTTTCATTAATCGGCAGATTTTGCGTATAAAAATTCGGAATTTCAAACTGCGAAAAGGTGCAGAGAGCCAGAGTTTGCGTCCAAAATATGGCTCAGGTATCGAATTTGGGATGTTTGGGATATTTTGAAAACTGCAGGGGTGTTTGGGCAAAATGTGACCCACCGCCGCTTTCAGTAATTGGCAGATTTTTGGTATAAAAAGTCGGAATTTCAAACTGCGAATAGGTGCAGAGAGCCAGAATTTGGGTGCAAAATATGGCTCAGGTATCGAATTTGGGATGTTTGGGATATTTTGAAAAGTGCAGGGGGGTTTGGGCAAAATGTGACCCACCGCCTCTTTCAGTAATTGGCAGATTTTTGGTATAAAAAGTTTCAATTTCAAACTGCGAATAGGTGCAGAGAGCCAGAATTTGGGTCCAAAATATGGCTCAGGTATCGAATTTGGGATGTTTGGGTTATTTTGAGAACTGCAGGGGGGTTTGGGCAAAATGTGACCCACCGCCGCTTTCAGTAATTGGCAGATTTTTGGTATAAAAAGTAGGAATTTCAAATTGCGAATTGGTTCAGAGAGCCAGAATTTGGGTCCAAAATATGGCTAAGGTATCGAATTTGGGATATTTGGGATATTTTGAAAACTGCAGGAGGGTTTTGGCAAAATGTGACCCACCGCCGCTTTCAGTATTTGGCAGATTTTGCGTATAAAAATTCGGAATTTCAAACTGCGAAAAGGTGCAGAGAGCCAGAGTTTGCGTCCAAAATATGGCTCAGGTATCGAATTAGGGATGTTTGGGATATTTTGAAAACTGCAGGGGTGTTTGGGCAAAATGTGACCCACCGCCACTTTCATTAATTGGCAAATTTTTGGTATAAAAAGGCGGAATTTCAAACTGCGAATAGGTGCAGAGAGCCTGAATTTGGGTTCAAAATATGGCTCAGGTATCGAATTAGGGATGTTTATGATATTTTAAAAACTGAAGGGGGGGTTTGAGCAAAATGTGCCCCACCGCAGCCTTCAGTAATTCGCAGATTTATGGTATAAAATTCGGAATTTCTAACTGCGAATAAGTGCAGAGAGCCAGAATTTGGGTCCAAAATACGGCTCAGGTATCGAATTTATAATGTTTGGGATATTTTGAAAACTGCAGGGGGGTTTGGGAAAAATGTGACCCACCGCCTCTTTTAGTAATTGGCAGATTTTTGGTATAAAAAGTTTCAATTTCAAACTGCGAATAGGTGCAGAGAGCCAGAATTTGGGTCCAAAATATGGCTCAAGTATCGAATTTGGGATGTTTGGGATATTTTGAGAACTGCAGGGGGGTTTGGGCAAAATGTGACCCACCGCCGCTTTCAGTAATTGGCAGATTTTTGGTATAAAAAGTAGGAATTTCAAATTGCGAATAGGTGCAGAGAGCAAGAATTTGGGTCCAAAATATGGCTCAGGTATCGAATTTGGGATATTTGGGATATTTTGAAAACTGCAGGAGGGTTTGGGCAAAATGTGACCCATAGCTGCTCTCAGTAATTGAGAGATTTTTGGTATAAAAAGTCGGAATTTCAAACGGCGAATAGGTGCAGAGAGCCAGAATTTGGGTCAAAAATATGGCTCTGGTATCGAATTTATAATGTTTGGGATATTTTGAAAACTGCAGGGGGGTTTGGGAAAAATGTGACCCACCGCCGCTTTCAGTAATTGGCAGATTTTTGGTATAAAAATTCGGAATTTTAAACTGCGAATAGGTGCAGAGAGCCAGAATTTGGGTACAAAATATGGCTCAGGTATCGAATTTGGGATATTTGTGATATTTTGAAAACTGCATGAGGGTTTGGGCAAAATGTGGCCTATAGCTGGTTTCAGTAATTGGGAGATTTTTGGTATAAAAAGTCGGAATTTCAAACGGCGAATAGGTGCAGAGAGCCAGAATTTGGGTCCAAGATATGGCTCAGGTATCGAATTTGGGATATTTGGGATATTTTGAAAACTGCAGGAGGGTTTGGGCAAATTGTGTCCCATAGCTGCTCTCAGTAATGGGAGATTTTTAGTATAAAAAGTCGGAATTTCACACGGCGAATAGGTGCAGAGAGCCAGAATTTGGGTCAAAAATATGGCTCTGGTATCGAATTTATAATGTTTGGGATATTTTGAAAACTGCAGGGGGTTTAGGGCAAAATGTGAACCACCGCCGCTTCTCAGTAATTGGTAGATTTTTTGTATAAAAAGTCGGAATTTCAAATGGCGAATAGGTGCAGAGAGCAAGAATTTGGGTCCAAAATATGGCTCAGGTATCGAATTTGGGATGTTTGGGATATTTTGAAAACTGCTGGGGGGTTTGGACAAAATGTGACCCACCGCCTCTTTCAGTAATTGGCAGATTTTTGGTATAAAAAGTTTCAATTTCAAACTGCGAATAGGTGCAGAGAGCCAGAATTTGGGTCCAAAATATGTCTCAGGTATCGAATTTGGGATGTTTGGGATATTTTGAGAACTGCAGGGGGGTTTGGGCAAAATGTGACCCACCGCCGCTTTCAGTAATTGGCAGATTTTTGGTATAAAAAGTCGGAATTTCAAACAGCGAATAGGTGCAGAGAGCCAGAATTTGGGTCCAAAATATGGATAAGGTATCGAATTTGGGATGTTTTGGATATTTTGAAAACTGCAGGGGGGTTTGGGCAAAATGTGACCCACCGCCGCTTTCATTAATCGGCAGATTTTGCGTATAAAAATTCGGAATTTCAAACTGCGAAAAGGTGCAGAGAGCCAGAGTTTGCGTCCAAAATATGGCTCAGGTATCGAATTTGGGATGTTTGGGATATTTTGAAAACTGCAGGGGTGTTTGGGCAAAATGTGACCCACCGCCGCTTTCAGTAATTGGCAGATTTTTGGTATAAAAAGTCGGAATTTCAAACTGCGAATAGGTGCAGAGAGCCAGAATTTGGGTGCAAAATATGGCTCAGGTATCGAATTTGGGATGTTTGGGATATTTTGAAAAGTGCAGGGGGGTTTGGGCAAAATGTGACCCACCGCCTCTTTCAGTAATTGGCAGATTTTTGGTATAAAAAGTTTCAATTTCAAACTGCGAATAGGTGCAGAGAGCCAGAATTTGGGTCCAAAATATGGCTCAGGTATCGAATTTGGGATGTTTGGGTTATTTTGAGAACTGCAGGGGGGTTTGGGCAAAATGTGACCCACCGCCGCTTTCAGTAATTGGCAGATTTTTGGTATAAAAAGTAGGAATTTCAAATTGCGAATTGGTTCAGAGAGCCAGAATTTGGGTCCAAAATATGGCTAAGGTATCGAATTTGGGATATTTGGGATATTTTGAAAACTGCAGGAGGGTTTTGGCAAAATGTGACCCACCGCCGCTTTCAGTATTTGGCAGATTTTGCGTATAAAAATTCGGAATTTCAAACTGCGAAAAGGTGCAGAGAGCCAGAGTTTGCGTCCAAAATATGGCTCAGGTATCGAATTAGGGATGTTTGGGATATTTTGAAAACTGCAGGGGTGTTTGGGCAAAATGTGACCCACCGCCACTTTCATTAATTGGCAAATTTTTGGTATAAAAAGGCGGAATTTCAAACTGCGAATAGGTGCAGAGAGCCTGAATTTGGGTTCAAAATATGGCTCAGGTATCGAATTAGGGATGTTTATGATATTTTAAAAACTGAAGGGGGGGTTTGAGCAAAATGTGCCCCACCGCAGCCTTCAGTAATTCGCAGATTTATGGTATAAAATTCGGAATTTCTAACTGCGAATAAGTGCAGAGAGCCAGAATTTGGGTCCAAAATACGGCTCAGGTATCGAATTTATAATGTTTGGGATATTTTGAAAACTGCAGGGGGGTTTGGGAAAAATGTGACCCACCGCCTCTTTTAGTAATTGGCAGATTTTTGGTATAAAAAGTTTCAATTTCAAACTGCGAATAGGTGCAGAGAGCCAGAATTTGGGTCCAAAATATGGCTCAAGTATCGAATTTGGGATGATTGGGATATTTTGAGAACTGCAGGGGGGTTTGGGCAAAATGTGACCCACTGCCGCTTTCAGTAATTGGCAGATTTTTGGTATAAAAAGTAGGAATTTCAAATTGCGAATAGGTGCAGAGAGCAAGAATTTGGGTCCAAAATATGGCTCAGGTATCGAATTTGGGATATTTGGGATATTTTGAAAACTGCAGGAGGGTTTGGGCAAAATGTGACCCATAGCTGCTCTCAGTAATTGAGAGATTTTTGGTATAAAAAGTCGGAATTTCAAACGGCGAATAGGTGCAGAGAGCCAGAATTTGGGTCAAAAATATGGCTCTGGTATCGAATTTATAATGTTTGGGATATTTTGAAAACTGCAGGGGGGTTTGGGAAAAATGTGACCCACCGCCGCTTTCAGTAATTGGCAGATTTTTGGTATAAAAATTCGGAATTTTAAACTGCGAATAGGTGCAGAGAGCCAGAATTTGGGTACAAAATATGGCTCAGGTATCGAATTTGGGATATTTGTGATATTTTGAAAACTGCATGAGGGTTTGGGCAAAATGTGGCATATAGCTGGTTTCAGTAATTGGGAGATTTTTGGTATAAAAAGTCGGAATTTCAAACGGCGAATAGATGCAGAGAGCCAGAATTTGGGTCCAAAATATGGCTCAGGTATCGAATTTGGGATATTTGGGATATTTTGAAAACTGCAGGAGGGTTTGGGCAAATTGTGACCCATAGCTGCTCTCAGTAATGGGAGATTTTTAGTATAAAAAGTCGGAATTTCAAACGGCGAATAGGTGCAGAGAGCCAGAATTTGGGTCAAAAATATGGCTCTGATATCGAATTTATAATGTTTGGGATATTTTGAAAACTGCAGGGGGTTTAGGGCAAAATGTGAACCACCGCCGCTTCTCAGTAATTGGTAGATTTTTTGTATAAAAAGTCGGAATTTCAAATGGCGAATAGGTGCAGAGAGCCAGAATTTGGGTCCAAAATATGGCTCAGGTATCGAATTTGGGATGTTTGGGATATTTTGAAAACTGCTGGGGGGTTTGGACAAAATGTGACCCACCGCCTCTTTCAGTAATTGGCAGATTTTTGGTATAAAAAGTTTCAATTTCAAACTGCGAATAGGTGCAGAGAGCCAGAATTTGGGTCCAAAATATGGCTCAGGTATCGAATTTGGGATGTTTGGGATATTTTGAGAAATGCAGGGGGGTTTGGGCAAAATGTGACCCACCGCCGCTTTCAGTAATTGGCAGATTTTTGGTATAAAAAGTCGGAATTTCAAACAGCGAATAGGTGCAGAGAGCCAGAATTTGGGTCCAAAATATGGATAAGGTATCGAATTTGGGATGTTTTGGATATTTTGAAAACTGCAGGGGGGTTTGGGCAAAATGTGACCCACCGCCGCTTTCATTAATAGGCAGATTTTGCGTATAAAAATTCGGAATTTCAAACTGCGAAAAGGTGCAGAGAGCCAGAGTTTGCGTCCAAAATATGGCTCAGGTATCGAATTTGGGATGTTTGGGATATTTTGAAAACTGCAGGGGTGTTTGGGCAAAATGTGACCCACCGCCGCTTTCAGTAATTGGCAGATTTTTGGTATAAAAAGTCGGAATTTCAAACTGCGAATAGGTGCAGAGAGCCAGAATTTGGGTGCAAAATATGGCTCAGATATCGAATTTGGGATGTTTGGGATATTTTGAAAAGTGCAGGGGGGTTTGGGCAAAATGTGACCCACCGCCTCTTTCAGTAATTGGCAGATTTTTGGTATAAAATTTTCAATTTCAAACTGCGAATAGGTGCAGAGAGCCAGAATTTGGGTCCAAAATATGGCTCAGGTATCGAATTTGGGATGTTTGGGATATTTTGAGAACTGCAGGGGGGTTTGGGCAAAATGTGACCCACCGCCGCTTTCAGTAATTGGCAGATTTTTGGTATAAAAAGTAGGAATTTCAAATTACGAATTGGTTCAGAGAGCCAGAATTTGGGTCCTAAATATGGCAAAGGTATCGAATTTGGGATATTTGTGATATTTTGAAAACTGCATGAGGGTTTGGGCAAAATGTGACCCATAGCTGCTCTCAGTAATTGGGAGATTTTTGGTATAAAAAGTCGGAATTTCAAACGGCGAATAGGTGCAGAGAGCCAGAATTTGGGTCAAAAATATGGCTCTGGTATCGAATTTATAATGTTTGGGATATTTTGAAAATTGCAGGGGGGTTTGGGAAAAATGTGACCCACCGCCGCTGTCAGTAATTGGCAGATTTTTGGTATAAAAATTCGGAATTTTAAACTGCGAATAGGTGCAGAGAGCCAGAATTTGGGTACAAAATATGGCTCAGGTATCGAATTTGGGATATTTGTGATATTTTGAAAACTGCATGAGGGTTTGGGCAAAATGTGACCTATAGCTGGTTTCAGTAATTGGGAGATTTTTGGTATAAAATGTCGGAATTTCAAACGGCGAATAGGTGCAGAGAGCCAGAATTTGGGTCAAAAATATGGCTCAGGTATCGAATTTGGGATGTTTGGGATATTTTGAAAACTGCAGTGTTGTTTGGGCAAAATGTGACCCACCGCCATTTTCATTAATTGGCAAATTTTTGGTATAAAAAGGCGGAATTTCAAACTGCGAATAAGTGCAGAGAGCCAGAATTTGGTTTCAAAATATGGCTCAGGTATCGAATTAGGGATGTTTATGATATTTTAAAAACTGAAGGGGGGGTTTGAGCAAAATGTGCCCCACCGCAGCCTTCAGTAATTGGCAGATTTATGGTATAAAAAGTCGGAATTTCTAACTGCGAATAAGTGCATAGAGCCAGAATTTGGGTCCAAAATATGGCTCAGGTATCGAATTTATAATGTTTGGGATATTTTGAAAACTGCAGGGGGGTTTGGGAAAAATGTGACCCACCGCCGATTTCAGTAATCGGCAGATTTTTGGTATAAAAAGTCGGAATTTCAAATTGCGAATAGGTGCAGAGAGCCAGAATTTGGGTCCAAAATATGGCTCAGGTATCGAATTTGAGTTGTTTGGGATATTTTGAAAAGTGCAGGGGGGTTTGGGCAAAATGTGACTCACCGCCTCTTTCAGTAATTGGCAGATTTTTGGTATAAAAATTCGGAATTTTAAACTGCGAATAGGTGCAGAAAGCCAGAATTTGGGTCCAAAATATGGCTCAGGTATCAAATTTAGGATGTTTGGGATATTTTGAAAAGTGCAGGGGGGTTTGGTCAAAATGTGACCCACCGCCTCTTTCAGTAATTGGCAGATTTTTGGTATAAAAAAGTTTCAATTTCAAACTGCGAATAGGTGCAGAGAGCCAGAATTTGGGTCCAAAATATGGCTCAGGTATCGAATTTGGGATGTTTGGGATATTTTGAGAACTGCAGGGGGGTTTGGGCAAAATGTGACCCACCGTTGCTTTCAGTAATTGGCAGATTTTGCGTATAAAAATTCGGAATTTCAAACTGCGAAAAGGTGCAGAGAGCCAGAGTTTGCGTCCAAAATATGGCTCAGGTATCGAATTAGGGATGTTTGGGATATTTTGAAAACTGCAGGGGTGTTTGGGCAAAATGTGACCCACCGCCGCTTTCAGTAATTGGCAGAATTTTGGTATAAAAAGTTTCAATTTCAAACTGCTAATAGGTGCAGAGAGCCAGAATTTGGGTCCAAAATATGGCTCAGGTATCGAATTTGGGATGTTTGGGATATTTTGAGAACTGCAGGGGTGTTTGGGCAAAATGTGACCCACCGCCGCTTTCAGTAATTGGCAGATTTTTGGTATAAAAAGTCGGAATTTCAAATGGCGAATAGGTGCAGAGAGCCAGAATTTGGGTCCAAAATATGGCTCAGGTATCGAATTTGGGATGTTTGGGATATTTTGAAAACTGCAGTGTTGTTTGGGCAAAATGTGACCCACCGCCACTTTCATTAATTGGCAAATTTTTGGTATAAAAAGGCGGAATTTCAAACTGCGAATAGGTGCAGAGAGCCAGAATTTGGGTTCAAAATATGGCTCAGGTATCGAATTAGGGATGTTTATGATATTTTAAAAACTGAAGGGGGGGTTTGAGCAAAATGTGCCCCACCGCAGCCTTCAGTAATTGGCAGATTTATGGTATAAAAAGTCGGAATTTCTAACTGCGAATAAGTGCAGAGAGCCAGAATTTGGGTCCAAAATATGGCTCAGGTATCGAATTTATAATGTTTGGGATATTTTGAAAACTGCAGGGGGGTTTGGGAAAAATGTGACCCACCGCCGATTTCAGTAATCGGCAGATTTTTGGTATAAAAAGTCGGAATTTCATATTGCGAATAGGTTCAGAGAGCCAGAATTTGGGTCCAAAATATGGCTCAGGTATCGAATTTGAGTTGTTTGGGATATTTTGAAAAGTGCAGTGGGGTTTGGGCAAAATGTGACCCACCGCCTCTTTCAGTAATTGGCAGATTTTTGGTATAAAAATTCGGAATTTTAAACTGCGAATAGGTGCAGAAAGCCAGAATTTGGGTCCAAAATATGGCTCAGGTATCAAATTTAGGATGTTTGGTATATTTTGAAAAGTGCAGGGGGGTTTGGGCAAAATGTGACCCACCGCCTCTTTCAGTAATTGGCAGATTTTTGGTATAAAAAGTTTCAATTTCAAACTGCGAATAGGTGCAGAGAGCCAGAATTTGGGTCCAAAATATGGCTCAGGTATCGAATTTGGGATGTTTGGGATATTTTGAGAACTGCAGGGGGGTTTGGGCAAAATGTGACCCACCGCTGCTTTCAGTAATTGGCAGATTTTTGGTATAAAAAGTAGGAATTTCAAATTGCGAATAGGTGCAGAGAGCCAGAATTTGGGTCCAAAATATGGCTCAGGTATCGAATTTGGGATATTTGGAAAACTGCAGGAGGGTTTGGGCAAAATGTGACCCATAGCTGCTCTCAGTAATTGAGAGATTTTTGGTATAAAAAGTCGGAATTTCAAACGGCGAATAGGTGCAGAGAGCCAGAATTTGGGTCAAAAATATGGCTCTGGTATCGAATTTATAATGTTTGGGATATTTTGAAAACTGCAAGGGCGTTTGGGCAAAATGTAACCCACCGCGGCGTTCAGTAATGGGCATATTTTTGGTATAAAAATTCGGAATTTTTAACTGCGAATAGGTGCAGAGAGCCAGAATTTGGGTCCAAAATATGGCTCAGGTATCGAATTTGGGATGTTTGGGATATTTTGAAAACTGCAGGGGGTTTAGGGCAAAATGTGAACCACCGCCGCTTTCAGTAATTGGTAGATTTTTTGTATAAAAAAACGGAATTTCATATGGCGAATAGGTGCAGAGAGCCAGAATTTGGGTCCAAAATATGGCTCAGGTATCGAATTTGGGATGTTTGGGATATTTTGAAAACTGCTGGGGGGTTTGGGCAAAATGTGACCCACCGCCGCTTTCAGTAATTGGCATATTTTTGGTATAAAAAGTCGGAATTTCAAACTGCGAATAGGTGCAGAAAGCCAGAATTTGGGTCCAAAATATGGCTCAGGTATCGAATTTAGGATGTTTGGGATATTTTGAAAAGTACAATTGGGTTTGGGCAAAATGTGACCCACCGCCTCTTTCAGTAATTGGCAGATTTTTGGTATAAAAAGTTTCAATTTCAAACTGCGAATAGGTGCAGAGAGCCAGAATTTGGGTCCAAAATATGGCTCAGGTATCGAATTTGGGATGTTTGGGATATTTTGAGAACTGCAGGGGTGTTTGGGCAAAATGTGACCCACCGCCGCTTTCAGTAATTGGCAGATTTTTGGTATAAAAAGTCGGAATTTCAAACTGCGAATAGGTGCAGAGAGCCAGAGTTTGCGTCCAAAATATGGCTCAGGTATCGAATTTGGGATGTTTGGGATATTTTGAAAACTGCAGGGGTGTTTGGGCAAAATGTGACCCACCGCCGCTTTCAGTAATTGGCAGATTTTTGGTATAAAAAGTCGGAATTTCAAACTGCGAATAGGTGCAGAGAGCCAGAATTTGGGTGCAAAATATGGCTCAGGTATCGAATTTTGGATGTTTGGGATATTTTGAAAAGTGCAGGGGGGTTTGGGCAAAATGTGACCCACCGCCTCTTTCGGTAATTGGCAGATTTTTGGTATAAAAAGTTTCAATTTCAAACTGCGAATAGGTGCAGAGAGCCAGAATTTGGGTCCAAAATATGGCTCAGGTATCGAATTTGCGATATTATGGATATTTTGAAAACTGCAGGAGGGTTTGGGCAAAATGTGACCCATAGCTGCTCTCAGTAATTGGGAGATTTTTGGTATAAAATTCGGAATTTCAAACGGCGAATAGGTGCAGAGAGCCAGAATTTGGGTAAAAAATATGGCTCTGGTATCGAATTTATAATGTTTGGGATATTTTGAAAACTGCAGGGGGGTTTGGGAAAAATGTGACCCACCGCCGATTTCAGTAATTGGCAGATTTTTGGTATAAAAAGTCGGAATTTTAAACTGCGAATAGGTGCAGAGAATCAGAATTTGGGTCCAAAATATGGCTCAGGTATCGAATTTGGGATGTTTTGGATATTTTGAGAACTGCAGGGGTGTTTGGGCAAAATGTGACCCACCGCCGCTTTCAGTAATTGGCAGATTTTTGGTATAAAAAGTCGGAATTTCAAACTGCGAATAGGTGCAGAGAGCCAGAATTTGGGTGCAAAATATGGCTCAGATATCGAATTTGGGATGTTTGGGATATTTTGAAAAGTGCAGGGGGGTTTGGGCAAAATGTGACCCACCGCCTCTTTCAGTAATTGGCAGATTTTTGGTATAAAATTTTCAATTTCAAACTGCGAATAGGTGCAGAGAGCCAGAATTTGGGTCCAAAATATGGCTCAGGTATCGAATTTGGGATGTTTGGGATATTTTGAGAACTGCAGGGGGGTTTGGGCAAAATGTGACCCACCGCCGCTTTCAGTAATTGGCAGATTTTTGGTATAAAAAGTAGGAATTTCAAATTACGAATTGGTTCAGAGAGCCAGAATTTGGGTCCTAAATATGGCAAAGGTATCGAATTTGGGATATTTGTGATATTTTGAAAACTGCATGAGGGTTTGGGCAAAATGTGACCCATAGCTGCTCTCAGTAATTGGGAGATTTTTGGTATAAAAAGTCGGAATTTCAAACGGCGAATAGGTGCAGAGAGCCAGAATTTGGGTCAAAAATATGGCTCTGGTATCGAATTTATAATGTTTGGGATATTTTGAAAATTGCAGGGGGGTTTGGGAAAAATGTGACCCACCGCCGCTGTCAGTAATTGGCAGATTTTTGGTATAAAAATTCGGAATTTTAAACTGCGAATAGGTGCAGAGAGCCAGAATTTGGGTACAAAATATGGCTCAGGTATCGAATTTGGGATATTTGTGATATTTTGAAAACTGCATGAGGGTTTGGGCAAAATGTGACCTATAGCTGGTTTCAGTAATTGGGAGATTTTTGGTATAAAAAGTCGGAATTTCAAACGGCGAATAGGTGCAGAGAGCCAGAATTTGGGTCAAAAATATGGCTCAGGTATCGAATTTGGGATGTTTGGGATATTTTGAAAACTGCAGTGTTGTTTGGGCAAAATGTGACCCACCGCCATTTTCATTAATTGGCAAATTTTTGGTATAAAAAGGCGGAATTTCAAACTGCGAATAAGTGCAGAGAGCCAGAATTTGGTTTCAAAATATGGCTCAGGTATCGAATTAGGGATGTTTATGATATTTTAAAAACTGAAGGGGGGGTTTGAGCAAAATGTGCCCCACCGCAGCCTTCAGTAATTGGCAGATTTATGGTATAAAAAGTCGGAATTTCTAACTGCGAATAAGTGCATAGAGCCAGAATTTGGGTCCAAAATATGGCTCAGGTATCGAATTTATAATGTTTGGGATATTTTGAAAACTGCAGGGGGGTTTGGGAAAAATGTGACCCACCGCCGATTTCAGTAATCGGCAGATTTTTGGTATAAAAAGTCGGAATTTCAAATTGCGAATAGGTGCAGAGAGCCAGAATTTGGGTCCAAAATATGGCTCAGGTATCGAATTTGAGTTGTTTGGGATATTTTGAAAAGTGCAGGGGGGTTTGGGCAAAATGTGACTCACCGCCTCTTTCAGTAATTGGCAGATTTTTGGTATAAAAATTCGGAATTTTAAACTGCGAATAGGTGCAGAAAGCCAGAATTTGGGTCCAAAATATGGCTCAGGTATCAAATTTAGGATGTTTGGGATATTTTGAAAAGTGCAGGGGGGTTTGGTCAAAATGTGACCCACCGCCTCTTTCAGTAATTGGCAGATTTTTGGTATAAAAAAGTTTCAATTTCAAACTGCGAATAGGTGCAGAGAGCCAGAATTTGGGTCCAAAATATGGCTCAGGTATCGAATTTGGGATGTTTGGGATATTTTGAGAACTGCAGGGGGGTTTGGGCAAAATGTGACCCACCGTTGCTTTCAGTAATTGGCAGATTTTGCGTATAAAAATTCGGAATTTCAAACTGCGAAAAGGTGCAGAGAGCCAGAGTTTGCGTCCAAAATATGGCTCAGGTATCGAATTAGGGATGTTTGGGATATTTTGAAAACTGCAGGGGTGTTTGGGCAAAATGTGACCCACCGCCGCTATCAGTAATTGGCAGAATTTTGGTATAAAAAGTTTCAATTTCAAACTGCTAATAGGTGCAGAGAGCCAGAATTTGGGTCCAAAATATGGCTCAGGTATCGAATTTGGGATGTTTGGGATATTTTGAGAACTGCAGGGGTGTTTGGGCAAAATGTGACCCACCGCCGCTTTCAGTAATTGGCAGATTTTTGGTATAAAAAGTCGGAATTTCAAATGGCGAATAGGTGCAGAGAGCCAGAATTTGGGTCCAAAATATGGCTCAGGTATCGAATTTGGGATGTTTGGGATATTTTGAAAACTGCAGTGTTGTTTGGGCAAAATGTGACCCACCGCCACTTTCATTAATTGGCAAATTTTTGGTATAAAAAGGCGGAATTTCAAACTGCGAATAGGTGCAGAGAGCCAGAATTTGGGTTCAAAATATGGCTCAGGTATCGAATTAGGGATGTTTATGATATTTTAAAAACTGAAGGGGGGGTTTGAGCAAAATGTGCCCCACCGCAGCCTTCAGTAATTGGCAGATTTATGGTATAAAAAGTCGGAATTTCTAACTGCGAATAAGTGCAGAGAGCCAGAATTTGGGTCCAAAATATGGCTCAGGTATCGAATTTATAATGTTTGGGATATTTTGAAAACTGCAGGGGGGTTTGGGAAAAATGTGACCCACCGCCGATTTCAGTAATCGGCAGATTTTTGGTATAAAAAGTCGGAATTTCAAATTGCGAATAGGTTCAGAGAGCCAGAATTTGGGTCCAAAATATGGCTCAGGTATCGAATTTGAGTTGTTTGGGATATTTTGAAAAGTGCAGTGGGGTTTGGGCAAAATGTGACCCACCGCCTCTTTCAGTAATTGGCAGATTTTTGGTATAAAAATTCGGAATTTTAAACTGCGAATAGGTGCAGAAAGCCAGAATTTGGGTCCAAAATATGGCTCAGGTATCAAATTTAGGATGTTTGGTATATTTTGAAAAGTGCAGGGGGGTTTGGGCAAAATGTGACCCACCGCCTCTTTCAGTAATTGGCAGATTTTTGGTATAAAAAGTTTCAATTTCAAACTGCGAATAGGTGCAGAGAGCCAGAATTTGGGTCCAAAATATGGCTCAGGTATCGAATTTGGGATGTTTGGGATATTTTGAGAACTGCAGGGGGGTTTGGGCAAAATGTGACCCACCGCTGCTTTCAGTAATTGGCAGATTTTTGGTATAAAAAGTAGGAATTTCAAATTGCGAATAGGTGCAGAGAGCCAGAATTTGGGTCCAAAATATGGCTCAGGTATCGAATTTGGGATATTTTGAAAACTGCAGGAGGGTTTGGGCAAAATGTGACCCATAGCTGCTCTCAGTAATTGAGAGATTTTTGGTATAAAAAGTCGGAATTTCAAACGGCGAATAGGTGCAGAGAGCCAGAATTTGGGTCAAAAATATGGCTCTGGTATCGAATTTATAATGTTTGGGATATTTTGAAAACTGCAAGGGCGTTTGGGCAAAATGTAACCCACCGCGGCGTTCAGTAATGGGCATATTTTTGGTATAAAAATTCGGAATTTTTAACTGCGAATAGGTGCAGAGAGCCAGAATTTGGGTCCAAAATATGGCTCAGGTATCGAATTTGGGATGTTTGGGATATTTTGAAAACTGCAGGGGGTTTAGGGCAAAATGTGAACCACCGCCGCTTTCAGTAATTGGTAGATTTTTTGTATAAAAAAACGGAATTTCATATGGCGAATAGGTGCAGAGAGCCAGAATTTGGGTCCAAAATATGGCTCAGGTATCGAATTTGGGATGTTTGGGATATTTTGAAAACTGCTGGGGGGTTTGGGCAAAATGTGACCCACCGCCGCTTTCAGTAATTGGCATATTTTTGGTATAAAAAGTCGGAATTTCAAACTGCGAATAGGTGCAGAAAGCCAGAATTTGGGTCCAAAATATGGCTCAGGTATCGAATTTAGGATGTTTGGGATATTTTGAAAAGTACAATTGGGTTTGGGCAAAATGTGACCCACCGCCTCTTTCAGTAATTGGCAGATTTTTGGTATAAAAAGTTTCAATTTCAAACTGCGAATAGGTGCAGAGAGCCAGAATTTGGGTCCAAAATATGGCTCAGGTATCGAATTTGGGATGTTTGGGATATTTTGAGAACTGCAGGGGTGTTTGGGCAAAATGTGACCCACCGCCGCTTTCAGTAATTGGCAGATTTTTGGTATAAAAAGTCGGAATTTCAAACTGCGAATAGGTGCAGAGAGCCAGAGTTTGCGTCCAAAATATGGCTCAGGTATCGAATTTGGGATGTTTGGGATATTTTGAAAACTGCAGGGGTGTTTGGGCAAAATGTGACCCACCGCCGCTTTCAGTAATTGGCAGATTTTTGGTATAAAAAGTCGGAATTTCAAACTGCGAATAGGTGCAGAGAGCCAGAATTTGGGTGCAAAATATGGCTCAGGTATCGAATTTTGGATGTTTGGGATATTTTGAAAAGTGCAGGGGGGTTTGGGCAAAATGTGACCCACCGCCTCTTTCGGTAATTGGCAGATTTTTGGTATAAAAAGTTTCAATTTCAAACTGCGAATAGGTGCAGAGAGCCAGAATTTGGGTCCAAAATATGGCTCAGGTATCGAATTTGCGATATTATGGATATTTTGAAAACTGCAGGAGGGTTTGGGCAAAATGTGACCCATAGCTGCTCTCAGTAATTGGGAGATTTTTGGTATAAAATTCGGAATTTCAAACGGCGAATAGGTGCAGAGAGCCAGAATTTGGGTAAAAAATATGGCTCTGGTATCGAATTTATAATGTTTGGGATATTTTGAAAACTGCAGGGGGGTTTGGGAAAAATGTGACCCACCGCCGATTTCAGTAATTGGCAGATTTTTGGTATAAAAAGTCGGAATTTTAAACTGCGAATAGGTGCAGAGAGCCCGAATTTGGGTACAAAATATGGCTCAGGTATCGAATTTGGAATATTTGTGATATTTTGAATACTGCATGAGGGTTTGGGCAAAATGTGACCCATAGCTGGTTTCAGTAATTGGCATATTTTTGGTATAAAAAGTAGGAATTTCAAATTGCGAATAGGTGCAGAGAGCCAGAATTTGGGTCCAAAATATGGCTCAGGTATCGAATTTGGGATATTTGGGATATTTTGAAAACTGCAGGAGGGTTTGGGCAAAATGTGACCCATAGCTGCTCTCAGTAATTGGGAGATTTTTGGTATAAAAAGTCGGAATTTCAAACGGCGAATAGGTGCAGAGAGCCAGAATTTGGGTCAAAAATATGGCTCTGGTATCGAATTTATAATGTTTGGGATATTTTGAAAACTGCAAGGGCGTTTGGGCAAAATGTGACCCACCGCGGCGTTCAGTAATGGGCATATTTTTGGTATAAAAATTCGGAATTTTAAACTGCGAATAGGTGCAGAGAGCCAGAATTTGGGTCCAAAATATGGCTCAGGTATCGAATTTGGGATGTTTGGGATGTTTGGGATATTTTGAAAACTGAAGGGAGGTATGGGCAAAACGTGACCCACTGCTGCTCTCAGTAATTGGCAGATTTTTGGTATAGAAAGTCGGAATTTCAAACTGCGAATAGGTGCAGAAAGCCAGAATTTGGGTCCAAAATATGGCTCAGGTATCGAATTTAGGATGTTTGGGATATTTTGAAAAGTGCAATGGGGTTTGGGCAAAATGTGACCCACCGCCTCTTTCAGTAATTGGCAGATTTTTGGTATAAAAAGTTTCAATTTCAAACTGCGAATAGATGCAGAGAGCCAGAATTTGGGTCCAAAATATGGCTCAGGTATCGAATTTGGGATGTTTGGGATATTTTGAGAACTGCAGGGGGGTTTGGGCAAAATGTGACCCACCGCCGCTTTCAGTAATTGGCAGATTTTTGGTATAAAAAGTCGGAATTTCAAACTGCGAATAGGTGCAGAGAGCCAGAGTTTGCGTCCAAAATATGGCTCAGGTATCGAATTTGGGATGTTTGGGATATTTTGAAAACTGCAGGGGTGTTTGGGCAAAATGTGACCCACCGCCGCTTTCAGTAATTGGCAGATTTTTGGTATAAAAAGTCGGAATTTCAAACTGCGAATAGGTGCAGAGAGCCAGAATTTGGGTGCAAAATATGGCTCAGGTATCGAATTTTGGATGTTTGGGATATTTTGAAAAGTGCAGGGGGGTTTGGGCAAAATGTGACCCACCGCCTCTTTCGGTAATTGGCAGATTTTTGGTATAAAAAGTTTCAATTTCAAACTGCGAATAGGTGCAGAGAGCCAGAATTTGGGTCCAAAATATGGCTCAGGTATCGAATTTGCGATATTATGGATATTTTGAAAACTGCAGGAGGGTTTGGGCAAAATGTGACCCATAGCTGCTCTCAGTAATTGGGAGATTTTTGGTATAAAATTCGGAATTTCAAACGGCGAATAGGTGCAGAGAGCCAGAATTTGGGTAAAAAATATGGCTCTGGTATCGAATTTATAATGTTTGGGATATTTTGAAAACTGCAGGGGGGTTTGGGAAAAATGTGACCCACCGCCGATTTCAGTAATTGGCAGATTTTTGGTATAAAAAGTCGGAATTTTAAACTGCGAATAGGTGCAGAGAGCCCGAATTTGGGTACAAAATATGGCTCAGGTATCGAATTTGGAATATTTGTGATATTTTGAATACTGCATGAGGGTTTGGGCAAAATGTGACCCATAGCTGGTTTCAGTAATTGGCATATTTTTGGTATAAAAAGTAGGAATTTCAAATTGCGAATAGGTGCAGAGAGCCAGAATTTGGGTCCAAAATATGGCTCAGGTATCGAATTTGGGATATTTGGGATATTTTGAAAACTGCAGGAGGGTTTGGGCAAAATGTGACCCATAGCTGCTCTCAGTAATTGGGAGATTTTTGGTATAAAAAGTCGGAATTTCAAACGGCGAATAGGTGCAGAGAGCCAGAATTTGGGTCAAAAATATGGCTCTGGTATCGAATTTATAATGTTTGGGATATTTTGAAAACTGCAAGGGCGTTTGGGCAAAATGTGACCCACCGCGGCGTTCAGTAATGGGCATATTTTTGGTATAAAAATTCGGAATTTTAAACTGCGAATAGGTGCAGAGAGCCAGAATTTGGGTCCAAAATATGGCTCAGGTATCGAATTTGGGATGTTTGGGATATTTTGAAAACTGCAGGGGGGTTAGGGCAAAATGTGAACCACCGCCGCTTTCAGTAATTGGTAGATTTTTTGTATAAAAAGTCGGAATTTCAAATGGCGAATAGGTGCAGAGAGCCAGAATTTGGGTCCAAAATATGGCTCAGGTATCGAATTTGGGATGTTTGAGATATTTTGAAAACTGCTGGGGGGTTTGGGCAAAATGTGACCCACTGCCGCTTTCAGTAATTGGCATATTTTTGGTATAAAAAGTCGGAATTTCAAACTGCGAATAGGTGCAGAAAGCCAGAATTTGGGTCCAAAATATGGCTCAGGTATCGAATTTAGGATGTTTGGGATATTTTGAAAAGTGCAATGGGGTTTGGGCAAAATGTGACCCACCGCCTCTTTCAGTAATTGGCAGATTTTTGGTATAAAAAGTTTCAATTTCAAACTTCGAATAGATGCAGAGAGCCAGAATTTGGGTCCAAAATATGGCTCAGGTATCGAATTTGGGATGTTTGGGATATTTTGAGAACTGCAGGGGGGTTTGGGCAAAATGTGACCCACCGCCGCTTTCAGTAATTGGCAGATTTTTGGTATAAAAAGTAGGAATTTCAAATTGCGAATAGGTGCAGAGAGCCAGAATTTGGGTCCAAAATATGGTTCAGGTATCGAATTTGGGATATTTTGAAAACTGCAGGAGAGTTTGTGCAAAATGTGACCCATAGCTGCTCTCAGTAATTGGGAGATTTTTGGTATAAAAAGTCGGAATTTCAAACGGCGAATAGGTGCAGAGAGCCAGAATTTGGGTCAAAAATATGGCTCTGGTATCGAATTTATAATGTTTGGGATATTTTGAAAACTGCAGGGGGGTTTGGGAAAAATGTGACCCACCGCCGATTTCAGTAATTGGCAGATTTTTGGTATAAAAAGTCGGAATTTCTAACTGCGAATAAGTGCAGAGAGCCAGAATTTGGGTCCAAAATATGGCTCAGGTATCGAATTTGGGATGTTTGGGATATTTTGAAAACTGCAGGGTGGTTTGAGCAATATGTGACCCACCGCCGCTTTCAGTAATTGGCAGATTTCTCGTATAAAAATTCGGAATTTCAAACTGCGAATAGGTGCAGAGAGCCAGAGTTTGGGTCCAAAATATGGCTCAGGTATCGAATTTGGGACGTTCGGGATATTTTGAAAACTGCAGAGGGGTTTGGGCAAAATGTGACCCACCGCCACTTTCAGTAATTGGCAGATTTTTGGAATAAAAACTCGGAATTTCAAACTGCGAATAGGTGCAGAGAGCCAGACTTTGGGTCCAAAATATGGCTCAGGTATCGAATTTGGAATGTTTGGGATATTTTGAGTACTACAGGGTGGTTTGGGCAAAATGTGACCCACTACCGCTTTCAGTAATTGGCAGATTTTTGGTATAAAAAGTAAGAACTTCAAATTGCGAATAGGTGCAGAGAGCCAGAATTTGGGTCCAAAATATGGCTCAGGTATCGAATTTGGGATATTTGGGATATTTTGAAAAGTGGAGGAGGGTTTGGGCAAAATGTGACCCATAGCAGCTCTCAGTAATTGGGAGATTTTTGGTATAAAAAGTCGGAATTTCAAACGGCGAATAGGTGCAGAGAGCCAGAATTTGGGTCCAAAATATGGCTCAGGTATCAAATTTATAATGTTTGGGATATTTTGAAAACTGCATGAGGGTTTGGGCAAAATGTGACCCATAGCTGGTTTCAGTAATTGGCAGATTTTTGGTATAAAAAGTTTCAATTTCAAACTGCGAATAGGTGCAGAGAGCCAGAATTTGGGTCCAAAATATGGCTCAGGTATCGAATTTGGGATGTTTGGGATATTTTGAGAACTGCAGGGGTGTTTGGGCAAAATGTGACACACCGCCGCTTTCAGTAATTGGCAGATTTTTGGTATAAAAAGTCGGAATTTCAAACTGCGAATAGGTGCAGAGAGCCAGAGTTTGCGTCCAAAATATGGCTCAGGTATCGAATTTGGGATGTTTGGGATATTTTGAAAACTGCAGGGGTGTTTGGGGAAAATGTGACCCACCGCCGCTTTCAGTAATTGGCAGATTTTTGGTATAAAAAGTCGGAATTTCAAACTGCGAATAGGTGCAGAGAGCCAGAATTTGGGTGCAAAATATGGCTCAGGTATCGAATTTTGGATGTTTGGGATATTTTGAAAAGTGCAGGGGGGTTTGGGCAAAATGTGACCCACCGCCTCTTTCGGTAATTGGCAGATTTTTGGTATAAAAAGTTTCAATTTCAAACTGCGAATAGGTGCAGAGAGCCAGAATTTGGGTCCAAAATATGGCTCTGGTATCGAATTTATAATGTTTGGGATATTTTAAAAACTGCAGGGGGGTTTGGGAAAAATGTGACCCATAGCTGCTCTCAGTAATTGGGAGATTTTTGGTATAAAATTCGGAATTTCAAACGGCGAATAGGTGCAGAGAGCCAGAATTTGGGTGCAAAATATGGCTCAGGTATCGAATTTTGGATGTTTGGGATATTTTGAAAAGTGCAGGGGGGTTTGGGCAAAATGTGACCCACCGCCTCTTTCGGTAATTGGCAGATTTTTGGTATAAAAAGTTTCAATTTCAAACTGCGAATAGGTGCAGAGAGCCAGAATTTGGGTCAAAAATATGGCTCTGGTATCGAATTTATAATGTTTGGGATATTTTGAAAACTGCAGGGGGGTTTGGGAAAAATGTGACCCACCGCCGATTTCAGTAATTGGCAGATTTTTGGTATAAAAAGTCGGAATTTTAAACTGCGAATAGGTGCAGAGAGCCCGAATTTGGGTACAAAATATGGCTCAGGTATCGAATTTGGAATATTTGTGATATTTTGAATACTGCATGAGGATTTGGGCAAAATGTGACCCATAGCTGGTTTCAGTAATTGGCAGATTTTTGGTATAAAAAGTAGGAATTTCAAATTGCGAATAGGTGCAGAGAGCCAGAATTTGGGTCCAAAATATGGCTCAGGTATCGAATTTGGGATATTTGGGATATTTTGAAAACTGCAGGAGGGTTTGGGCAAAATGTGACCCATAGCTGCTCTCAGTAATTGGGAGATTTTTGGTATAAAAAGTCGGAATTTCAAACGGCGAATAGGTGCAGAGAGCCAGAATTTGGGTCAAAAATATGGCTCTGGTATCGAATTTATAATGTTTGGGATATTTTGAAAACTGCAAGGGCGTTTGGGCAAAATGTGACCCACCGCGGCGTTCAGTAATGGGCATATTTTTGGTATAAAAATTCGGAATTTTAAACTGCGAATAGGTGCAGAGAGCCAGAATTTGGGTCCAAAATATGGCTCAGGTATCGAATTTGGGATGTTTGGGATATTTTGAAAACTGCAGGGGGGTTAGGGCAAAATGTGAACCACCGCCGCTTTCAGTAATTGGTAGATTTTTTGTATAAAAAGTCGGAATTTCAAATGGCGAATAGGTGCAGAGAGCCAGAATTTGGGTCCAAAATATGGCTCAGGTATCGAATTTGGGATGTTTGAGATATTTTGAAAACTGCTGGGGGGTTTGGGCAAAATGTGACCCACCGCCGCTTTCAGTAATTGGCATATTTTTGGTATAAAAAGTCGGAATTTCAAACTGCGAATAGGTGCAGAAAGCCAGAATTTGGGTCCAAAATATGGCTCAGGTATCGAATTTAGGATGTTTGGGATATTTTGAAAAGTGCAATGGGGTTTGGGCAAAATGTGACCCACCGCCTCTTTCAGTAATTGGAAGATTTTTGGTATAAAAAGTTTCAATTTCAAACTGCGAATAGATGCAGAGAGCCAGAATTTGGGTCCAAAATATGGCTCAGGTATCGAATTTGGGATGTTTGGGATATTTTGAGAACTGCAGGGGGGTTTGGGCAAAATGTGACCCACCGCCGCTTTCGGTAATTGGCAGATTTTTGGTATAAAAAGTAGGAATTTCAAATTGCGAATAGGTGCAGAGAGCCAGAATTTGGGTCCAAAATATGGTTCAGGTATCGAATTTGGGATATTTTGAAAACTGCAGGAGAGTTTGCGCAAAATGTGACCCATATAGCTGCTCTCAGTAATTGGGAGATTTTTGGTATAAAAAGTCGGAATTTCAAACGGCGAATAGGTGCAGAGAGCCAGAATTTGGGTCAAAAATATGGCTCTGGTATCGAATTTATAATGTTTGGGATATTTTGAAAACTGCAGGGGGGTTTGGGAAAAATGTGACCCACCGCCGATTTCAGTAATTGGCAGATTTTTGGTATAAAAAGTCGGAATTTCTAACTGCGAATAAGTGCAGAGAGCCAGAATTTGGGTCCAAAATATGGCTCAGGTATCGAATTTGGGATGTTTGGGATATTTTGAAAACTGCAGGGTGGTTTGAGCAATATGTGACCCACCGCCGCTTTCAGTAATTGGCAGATTTCTCGTATAAAAATTCGGAATTTCAAACTGCGAATAGGTGCAGAGAGCCAGAGTTTGGGTCCAAAATATGGCTCAGGTATCGAATTTGGGATGTTTGGGATATTTTGAAAACTGCAGAGGGGTTTGGGCAAAATGTGACCCACCGCCGCTTTCAGTAATTGGCAGATTTTTGGTATAAAAACTCGGAATTTCAAACTGCGAATAGGTGCAGAGAGCCAGAATTTGGGTCCAAAATATGGCTCAGGTATCGAATTTGGAATGTTTGGGATATTTTGAGTACTACAGGGTGGTTTGGGCAAAATGTGACCCACTACCGCTTTCAGTAATTGGCAGATTTTTGGTATAAAAAGTAAGAATTTCAAATTGCGAATAGGTGCAGAGAGCCAGAATTTGGGTCCAAAATATGGCTCAGGTATCGAATTTGGGATATTTGGGATATTTTGAAAAGTGGAGGAGGGTTTGGGCAAAATGTGACCCATAGCAGCTCTCAGTAATTGGGAGATTTTTGGTATAAAAATTCGGAATTTCAAACGGCGAATAGGTGCAGAGAGCCAGAATTTGGGTCCAAAATATGGCTCAGGTATCAAATTTATAATGTTTGGGATATTTTGAAAACTGCATGAGGGTTTGGGCAAAATGTGACCCATAGCTGGTTTCAGTAATTGGCAGATTTTTGGTATAAAAAGTTTCAATTTCAAACTGCGAATAGGTGCAGAGAGCCAGAATTTGGGTCCAAAATATGGCTCAGGTATCGAATTTGGGATGTTTGGGATATTTTGAGAACTGCATGGGGGTTTGGGCAAAATGTGACCCACCGCTGCTTTTAGTAATTGGCAGATTTTTGGTATAAAAAGTAGGAATTTCAAATTGCGAATAGGTGCAGAGAGCCAGAATTTGGGTCCAAAATATGGCTCAGGTATCGAATTTGGGATATTTTGAAAACTGCAGGAGGGTTTGGGCAAAATGTGACCCATAGCTGCTCTCAGTAATTGAGAGATTTTTGGTATAAAAAGTCGGAATTTCAAACGGCGAATAGGTGCAGAGAGCCAGAATTTGGGTCAAAAATATGGCTCTGGTATCGAATTTATAATGTTTGGGATATTTTGAAAATTGCAGGGGGGTTTGGGAAAAATGTGACCCACCGCCGCTTTCAGTAATTGGCAGATTTTTGGTATAAAAATTCGGAATTTTAAACTGCGAATAGGTGCAGAGAGCCAGAATTTGGGTACAAAATATGGCTCAGGTATCGAATTTGGGATATTTGTGATATTTTGAAAACTGCATGAGGGTTTGGGCAAAATGTGACCTATAGCTGGTTTCAGTAATTGGGAGATTTTTGGTATAAAAAGTCGGAATTTCAAACTGCGAATAGGTGCAGAGAGCCAGAATTTGGGTCCAAGATATGGCTCAGGTATCGAATTTGGGATGTTTGGGATATTTTGAAAACTGCAGGGGGGTTTGGGCAAAATGTGACCCACCGCCGCTTTCAGTAATTGGCAGATTTTTGGAATAAAAAGTAGGAATTTCAAATTGCGAATAGGTGCAGAGAGCCAGAATTTGGGTCCAAAATATGGCTCAGGTATCGAATTTGGGATATTTGGGATATTTTGAAAACTGCAGGAGGGTTTGGGCAAAATGTGACCCATAGCTGCTCTCAGTAATGGGATATTTTTGGTATAAAAAGTCGGAATTTCAAACGGCGAATAGGTGCAGAGAGCCAGAATTTGGGTCAAAAATATGGTTCTGGTATCGAATTTATAATGTTTGGGATATTTTGAAAACTGCAAGGGCGTTTGGGCAAAATGTAACCCACCGCGGCGTTCAGTAATGGGCATATTTTTGGTATAAAAATTCGGAATTTTAAACTGCGAATAGGTGCAGAGAGCCAGAATTTGGGTCCAAAATATGGCTCAGGTATCGAATTTGGGATGTTTGGGATATTTTGAAAACTGCAGGGGGTTTAGGGCAAAATGTGAACCACCGCCGCTTTCAGTAATTGGTAGATTTTTTGTATAAAAAGTCGGAATTTCATATGGCGAATAGGTGCAGAGAGCCAGAATTTGGGTCCAAAATATGGCTCAGGTATCGAATTTGGGATGTTTGGGATATTTTGAAAACTGCTGGGGGGTTTGGGCAAAATGTGACCCACCGCCGCTTTCAGTAATTGGCATATTTTTGGTATAAAAAGTCGGAATTTCAAACTGCGAATAGGTGCAGAAAGCCAGAATTTGGGTCCAAAATATAGCTCAGGTATCGAATTTAGGATGTTTGGGATATTTTGAAAAGTACAATTGGGTTTGGGCAAAATGTGACCCACCGCCTCTTTCAGTAATTGGCAGATTTTTGGTATAAAAAGTTTCAATTTCAAACTGCGAGTAGGTGCAGAGAGCCAGAATTTGGGTCCAAAATATGGCTCAGGTATCGAATTTGGGATGTTTGGGATATTTTGAGAACTGCAGGGGGGGTTTGGGCAAAATGTGACCAACCGCCGCTTTCAGTAATCGGCAGATTTTGCGTATAAAAATTCGGAATTTCAAACTGCGAAAAGGTGCAGAGAGCCAGAGTTTGCGTCCAAAATATGGCTCAGGTATCGAATTTGGGATGTTTGGGATATTTTGAAAACTGCAGGGGTGTTTGGGCAAAATGTGACCCACCGCCGCTTTCAGTAATTGGCAGATTTTTGGTATAAAAAGTCGGAATTTCAAACTGCGAATAGGTGCAGAGAGCCAGAATTTGGGTCCAAAATATGGCTCAGGTATCGAATTTGGAATGTTTGGGATATTTTGAAAAGTGCAGGGGGGTTTGGGCAAAATGTGACCCACCGCCTCTTTCGGTAATTGGCAGATTTTTGGTATAAAAAGTTTCAATTTCAAACTGCGAATAGGTGCAGAGAGCCAGAATTTGGGTCCAAAATATGGCTCAGGTATCGAATTTGGGATGTTTGGGATATTTTGAGAACTGCAGGGGGGTTTGGGCAAAATGTGACCCACCGCCGCTTTCAGTAATTGGCAGATTTTTGGTATAAAAAGTCGGAATTTCTAACTGCGAATAAGTGCAGAGAGCCAGAATTTGGGTCCAAAATATGGCTCAGGTATCGAATTTGGGATGTTTGGGATATTTTGAAAACTGCAGGGTGGTTTGAGCAATATGTGACCCACCGCCGCTTTCAGTAATTGGCAGATTTCTCGTATAAAAATTCGGAATTTCAAACTGCGAATAGGTGCAGAGAGCCAGAGTTTGGGTCCAAAATATGGCTCAGGTATCGAATTTGGGATGTTTGGGATATTTTGAAAACTGCAGAGGGGTTTGGGCAAAATGTGACCCACCGCCGCTTTCAGTAATTGGCAGATTTTTGGTATAAAAACTCGGAATTTCAAACTGCGAATAGGTGCAGAGAGCCAGAATTTGGGTCCAAAATATGGCTCAGGTATCGAATTTGGAATGTTTGGGATATTTTGAGTACTACAGGGTGGTTTGGGCAAAATGTGACCCACTACCGCTTTCAGTAATTGGCAGATTTTTGGTATAAAAAGTAAGAATTTCAAATTGCGAATAGGTGCAGAGAGCCAGAATTTGGGTCCAAAATATGGCTCAGGTATCGAATTTGGGATATTTGGGATATTTTGAAAAGTGGAGGAGGGTTTGGGCAAAATGTGACCCATAGCAGCTCTCAGTAATTGGGAGATTTTTGGTATAAAAATTCGGAATTTCAAACGGCGAATAGGTGCAGAGAGCCAGAATTTGGGTCCAAAATATGGCTCAGGTATCAAATTTATAATGTTTGGGATATTTTGAAAACTGCATGAGGGTTTGGGCAAAATGTGACCCATAGCTGGTTTCAGTAATTGGCAGATTTTTGGTATAAAAAGTTTCAATTTCAAACTGCGAATAGGTGCAGAGAGCCAGAATTTGGGTCCAAAATATGGCTCAGGTATCGAATTTGGGATGTTTGGGATATTTTGAGAACTGCATGGGGGTTTGGGCAAAATGTGACCCACCGCTGCTTTTAGTAATTGGCAGATTTTTGGTATAAAAAGTAGGAATTTCAAATTGCGAATAGGTGCAGAGAGCCAGAATTTGGGTCCAAAATATGGCTCAGGTATCGAATTTGGGATATTTTGAAAACTGCAGGAGGGTTTGGGCAAAATGTGACCCATAGCTGCTCTCAGTAATTGAGAGATTTTTGGTATAAAAAGTCGGAATTTCAAACGGCGAATAGGTGCAGAGAGCCAGAATTTGGGTCAAAAATATGGCTCTGGTATCGAATTTATAATGTTTGGGATATTTTGAAAATTGCAGGGGGGTTTGGGAAAAATGTGACCCACCGCCGCTTTCAGTAATTGGCAGATTTTTGGTATAAAAATTCGGAATTTTAAACTGCGAATAGGTGCAGAGAGCCAGAATTTGGGTACAAAATATGGCTCAGGTATCGAATTTGGGATATTTGTGATATTTTGAAAACTGCATGAGGGTTTGGGCAAAATGTGACCTATAGCTGGTTTCAGTAATTGGGAGATTTTTGGTATAAAAAGTCGGAATTTCAAACTGCGAATAGGTGCAGAGAGCCAGAATTTGGGTCCAAGATATGGCTCAGGTATCGAATTTGGGATGTTTGGGATATTTTGAAAACTGCAGGGGGGTTTGGGCAAAATGTGACCCACCGCCGCTTTCAGTAATTGGCAGATTTTTGGAATAAAAAGTAGGAATTTCAAATTGCGAATAGGTGCAGAGAGCCAGAATTTGGGTCCAAAATATGGCTCAGGTATCGAATTTGGGATATTTGGGATATTTTGAAAACTGCAGGAGGGTTTGGGCAAAATGTGACCCATAGCTGCTCTCAGTAATGGGATATTTTTGGTATAAAAAGTCGGAATTTCAAACGGCGAATAGGTGCAGAGAGCCAGAATTTGGGTCAAAAATATGGTTCTGGTATCGAATTTATAATGTTTGGGATATTTTGAAAACTGCAAGGGCGTTTGGGCAAAATGTAACCCACCGCGGCGTTCAGTAATGGGCATATTTTTGGTATAAAAATTCGGAATTTTAAACTGCGAATAGGTGCAGAGAGCCAGAATTTGGGTCCAAAATATGGCTCAGGTATCGAATTTGGGATGTTTGGGATATTTTGAAAACTGCAGGGGGTTTAGGGCAAAATGTGAACCACCGCCGCTTTCAGTAATTGGTAGATTTTTTGTATAAAAAGTCGGAATTTCATATGGCGAATAGGTGCAGAGAGCCAGAATTTGGGTCCAAAATATGGCTCAGGTATCGAATTTGGGATGTTTGGGATATTTTGAAAACTGCTGGGGGGTTTGGGCAAAATGTGACCCACCGCCGCTTTCAGTAATTGGCATATTTTTGGTATAAAAAGTCGGAATTTCAAACTGCGAATAGGTGCAGAAAGCCAGAATTTGGGTCCAAAATATAACTCAGGTATCGAATTTAGGATGTTTGGGATATTTTGAAAAGTACAATTGGGTTTGGGCAAAATGTGACCCACCGCCTCTTTCAGTAATTGGCAGATTTTTGGTATAAAAAGTTTCAATTTCAAACTGCGAGTAGGTGCAGAGAGCCAGAATTTGGGTCCAAAATATGGCTCAGGTATCGAATTTGGGATGTTTGGGATATTTTGAGAACTGCAGGGGTGTTTGGGCAAAATGTGACCAACCGCCGCTTTCAGTAATCGGCAGATTTTGCGTATAAAAATTCGGAATTTCAAACTGCGAAAAGGTGCAGAGAGCCAGAGTTTGCGTCCAAAATATGGCTCAGGTATCGAATTTGGGATGTTTGGGATATTTTGAAAACTGCAGGGGTGTTTGGGCAAAATGTGACCCACCGCCGCTTTCAGTAATTGGCAGATTTTTGGTATAAAAAGTCGGAATTTCAAACTGCGAATAGGTGCAGAGAGCCAGAATTTGGGTCCAAAATATGGCTCAGGTATCGAATTTGGAATGTTTGGGATATTTTGAAAAGTGCAGGGGGGTTTGGGCAAAATGTGACCCACCGCCTCTTTCGGTAATTGGCAGATTTTTGGTATAAAAAGTTTCAATTTCAAACTGCGAATAGGTGCAGAGAGCCAGAATTTGGGTCCAAAATATGGCTCAGGTATCGAATTTGGGATGTTTGGGATATTTTGAGAACTGCAGGGGGGGTTTGGGCAAAATGTGACCCACCGCCGCTTTCAGTAATTGGCAGATTTTTGGTATAAAAAGTCGGAATTTCTAACTGCGAATAAGTGCAGAGAGCCAGAATTTGGGTCCAAAATATGGCTCAGGTATCGAATTTGGGATGTTTGGGATATTTTGAAAACTGCAGGGTGGTTTGAGCAATATGTGACCCACCGCCGCTTTCAGTAATTGGCAGATTTCTCGTATAAAAATTCGGAATTTCAAACTGCGAATAGGTGCAGAGAGCCAGAGTTTGGGTCCAAAATATGGCTCAGGTATCGAATTTGGGATGTTTGGGATATTTTGAAAACTGCAGAGGGGTTTGGGCAAAATGTGACCCACCGCCGCTTTCAGTAATTGGCAGATTTTTGGTATAAAAACTCGGAATTTCAAACTGCGAATAGGTGCAGAGAGCCAGAATTTGGGTCCAAAATATGGCTCAGGTATCGAATTTGGAATGTTTGGGATATTTTGAGTACTACAGGGTGGTTTGGGCAAAATGTGACCCACTACCGCTTTCAGTAATTGGCAGATTTTTGGTATAAAAAGTAAGAATTTCAAATTGCGAATAGGTGCAGAGAGCCAGAATTTGGGTCCAAAATATGGCTCAGGTATCGAATTTGGGATATTTGGGATATTTTGAAAAGTGGAGGAGGGTTTGGGCAAAATGTGACCCATAGCAGCTCTCAGTAATTGGGAGATTTTTGGTATAAAAATTCGGAATTTCAAACGGCGAATAGGTGCAGAGAGCCAGAATTTGGGTCCAAAATATGGCTCAGGTATCAAATTTATAATGTTTGGGATATTTTGAAAACTGCATGAGGGTTTGGGCAAAATGTGACCCATAGCTGGTTTCAGTAATTGGCAGATTTTTGGTATAAAAAGTTTCAATTTCAAACTGCGAATAGGTGCAGAGAGCCAGAATTTGGGTCCAAAATATGGCTCAGGTATCGAATTTGGGATGTTTGGGATATTTTGAGAACTGCATGGGGGTTTGGGCAAAATGTGACCCACCGCTGCTTTTAGTAATTGGCAGATTTTTGGTATAAAAAGTAGGAATTTCAAATTGCGAATAGGTGCAGAGAGCCAGAATTTGGGTCCAAAATATGGCTCAGGTATCGAATTTGGGATATTTTGAAAACTGCAGGAGGGTTTGGGCAAAATGTGACCCATAGCTGCTCTCAGTAATTGAGAGATTTTTGGTATAAAAAGTCGGAATTTCAAACGGCGAATAGGTGCAGAGAGCCAGAATTTGGGTCAAAAATATGGCTCTGGTATCGAATTTATAATGTTTGGGATATTTTGAAAATTGCAGGGGGGTTTGGGAAAAATGTGACCCACCGCCGCTTTCAGTAATTGGCAGATTTTTGGTATAAAAATTCGGAATTTTAAACTGCGAATAGGTGCAGAGAGCCAGAATTTGGGTACAAAATATGGCTCAGGTATCGAATTTGGGATATTTGTGATATTTTGAAAACTGCATGAGGGTTTGGGCAAAATGTGACCTATAGCTGGTTTCAGTAATTGGGAGATTTTTGGTATAAAAAGTCGGAATTTCAAACTGCGAATAGGTGCAGAGAGCCAGAATTTGGGTCCAAGATATGGCTCAGGTATCGAATTTGGGATGTTTGGGATATTTTGAAAACTGCAGGGGGGTTTGGGCAAAATGTGACCCACCGCCGCTTTCAGTAATTGGCAGATTTTTGGAATAAAAAGTAGGAATTTCAAATTGCGAATAGGTGCAGAGAGCCAGAATTTGGGTCCAAAATATGGCTCAGGTATCGAATTTGGGATATTTGGGATATTTTGAAAACTGCAGGAGGGTTTGGGCAAAATGTGACCCATAGCTGCTCTCAGTAATGGGATATTTTTGGTATAAAAAGTCGGAATTTCAAACGGCGAATAGGTGCAGAGAGCCAGAATTTGGGTCAAAAATATGGTTCTGGTATCGAATTTATAATGTTTGGGATATTTTGAAAACTGCAAGGGCGTTTGGGCAAAATGTAACCCACCGCGGCGTTCAGTAATGGGCATATTTTTGGTATAAAAATTCGGAATTTTAAACTGCGAATAGGTGCAGAGAGCCAGAATTTGGGTCCAAAATATGGCTCAGGTATCGAATTTGGGATGTTTGGGATATTTTGAAAACTGCAGGGGGTTTAGGGCAAAATGTGAACCACCGCCGCTTTCAGTAATTGGTAGATTTTTTGTATAAAAAGTCGGAATTTCATATGGCGAATAGGTGCAGAGAGCCAGAATTTGGGTCCAAAATATGGCTCAGGTATCGAATTTGGGATGTTTGGGATATTTTGAAAACTGCTGGGGGGTTTGGGCAAAATGTGACCCACCGCCGCTTTCAGTAATTGGCATATTTTTGGTATAAAAAGTCGGAATTTCAAACTGCGAATAGGTGCAGAAAGCCAGAATTTGGGTCCAAAATATAGCTCAGGTATCGAATTTAGGATGTTTGGGATATTTTGAAAAGTACAATTGGGTTTGGGCAAAATGTGACCCACCGCCTCTTTCAGTAATTGGCAGATTTTTGGTATAAAAAGTTTCAATTTCAAACTGCGAGTAGGTGCAGAGAGCCAGAATTTGGGTCCAAAATATGGCTCAGGTATCGAATTTGGGATGTTTGGGATATTTTGAGAACTGCAGGGGGGTTTGGGCAAAATGTGACCAACCGCCGCTTTCAGTAATCGGCAGATTTTGCGTATAAAAATTCGGAATTTCAAACTGCGAAAAGGTGCAGAGAGCCAGAGTTTGCGTCCAAAATATGGCTCAGGTATCGAATTAGGGATGTTTGGGATATTTTGAAAACTGCAGGGGTGTTTGGGCAAAATGTGACCCACCGCCGCTTTCAGTAATTGGCAGATTTTTGGTATAAAAAGTCGGAATTTCAAATGGCGAATAGGTGCAGAGAGCCAGAATTTGGGTCCAAAATATGGCTCAGGTATCGAATTTGGGATGTTTGGGATATTTTGAAAACTGCAGTGTTGTTTGGGCAAAATGTGACCCACCGCCACTTTCATTAATTGGCAAATTTTTGGTATAAAAAGGCGGAATTTCAAACTGCGAATAGGTGCAGAGAGCCAGAATTTGGGTTCAAAATATGGCTCAGGTATCGAATTAGGGATGTTTATGATATTTTAAAAACTGCAGGGGGGGTTTGAGCAAAATGTGCCCCACCGCAGCCTTCAGTAATTGGCAGATTTATGGTATAAAAAGTCGGAATTTCTAACTGCGAATAAGTGCAGAGAGCCAGAATTTGGGTCCAAAATATGGCTCAGGTATCGAATTTATAATGTTTGGGATATTTTGAAAACTGCAGGGGGGTTTGGGAAAAATGTGACCCACCGCCGATTTCAGTAATCGGCAGATTTTTGGTATAAAAAGTCGGAATTTCAAATTGCGAATAGGTGCAGAGAGCCAGAATTTGGGTCAAAAATATGGCTCAGGTATCGAATTTGAGTTGTTTGGGATATTTTGAAAAGTGCAGGGGGGTTTGGGCAAAATGTGACCCACCGCCTCTTTCAGTAATTGGCAGATTTTTGGTATAAAAGTTCGGAATTTCAAACTGCGAATAGGTGCAGAAAGCCAGAATTTGGGTCCAAAATATGACTCAGGTATCGAATTTAGGATGTTTGGGATATTTTGAAAAGTGCAGGGGGGTTTGGGCAAAATGTGACCCACCGCCTCTTTCAGTAATTGGCAGATTTTTGGTATAAAAAGTTTCAATTTCAAACTGCTAATAGGTGCAGAGAGCCAGAATTTGGGTCCAAAATATGGCTCAGGTATCGAATTTGGGATGTTTGGGATATTTTGAGAACTGCAGGAGGGTTTGGGCAAAATGTGACCCATAGCTGCTCTCAGTAATTGGGAGATTTTTGGTATAAAATTCGGAATTTCAAACGGCGAATAGGTGCAGAGAGCCAGAATTTGGGTCAAAAATATGGCTCTGGTATCGAATTTATAATGTTTGGGATATTTTGAAAACTGCAGGGGGGTTTGGGAAAAATGTGACCCACCGCCGATTTCAGTAATTGGCAGATTTTTGGTATAAAAAGTCGGAATTTCTAACTACGAATAAGTGCAGAGAGCCAGAATTTGGGTCGAAAATATATCTCAGGTATCGAATTTGGGATGTGTGGGATGTTTTGAAAACTGCAGGGGGGTTTGGGCAAAATGTGACCCACCGCCGCTTTCAGTAATTGGCAGATTTTTGGTATAAAAATTCGGAATTTTAAACTGCGAATAGGTGCAGAGAGCCCGAATTTGGGTACAAAATATGGCTCAGGTATCGAATTTGGGATATTTGTGATATTTTGAAAACTGCATGAGGGTTTGGGCAAAATGTGACCCATAGCTGGTTTCAGTAAATGGCAGATTTTTGGTATAAAAAGTAGGAATTTCAAATTGCGAATAGGTGCAGAGAGCCAGAATTTGGGTCCAAAATATGGCTCAGGTATCGAATTTGGGATATTTGGGATATTTTGAAAACTGCAGGAGGGTTTGGGCAAAATGTGACCCATAGCTGCTCTCAGTAATTGGGAGATTTTTGGTATAAAAAGTCGGAATTTCAAACGGCGAATAGGTGCAGAGAGCCAGAATTTGGGTCAAAAATATGGCTCTGGTATCGAATTTATAATGTTTGGGATATTTTGAAAACTGCAAGGGCGTTTGGGCAAAATGTGACCCACCGCGGCGTTCAGTAATGGGCATATTTTTGGTATAAAAATTCGGAATTTTAAACTGCGAATAGGTGCAGAGAGCCAGAATTTGGGTCCAAAATATGGCTCAGGTATCGAATTTGGGATGTTTGGGATATTTTGAAAACTGCTGGGGGGTTTGGGCAAAATGTGAACCACCGCCGCTTTCAGTAATTGGTAGATTTTTTGTATAAAAAGTCGGAATTTCAAATGGCGAATAGGTGCAGAGAGCCAGAATTTGGGTCCAAAATATGGCTCAGGTATCGAATTTGGGATGTTTGAGATATTTTGAAAACTGCTGGGGGGTTTGGGCAAAATGTGACCCACCGCCGCTTTCAGTAATTGGCATATTTTTGGTATAAAAAGTCGGAATTTCAAACTGCGAATAGGTGCAGAAAGCGAGAATTTGGGTCCAAAATATGGCTCAGGTATCGAATTTAGGATGTTTGGGATATTTTGAAAAGTGCAATGGGGTTTGGGCAAAATGTGACCCACCGTCTCTTTCAGTAATTGGCAGATTTTTGGTATAAAAAGTTTCAATTTCAAACTACGAATAGATGCAGAGAGCCAGAATTTGGGTCCAAAATATGGCTCAGGTATCGAATTTGGGATGTTTGGGATATTTTGAGAACTGCAGGGGGGTTTGGGCAAAATGTGACCCACCGTCTCTTTCAGTAATTGGCAGATTTTTGGTACAAAAAGTAGGAATTTCAAATTGCGAATAGGTGCAGAGAGCCAGAATTTGGGTCCAAAATATGGTTCAGGTATCGAATTTGGGATATTTTGAAAACTGCAGGAGAGTTTGCGCAAAATGTGACCCATAGCTGCTCTCAGTAATTGGGAGATTTTTGGTATAAAAAGTCGGAATTTCAAACGGCGAATAGGTGCAGAGAGCCAGAATTTGGGTCAAAAATATGGCTCTGGTATCGAATTTATAATGTTTGGGATATTTTGAAAACTGCAGGGGGGTTTGGGAAAAATGTGACCCACCGCCGATTTCAGTAATTGGCAGATTTTTGGTATAAAAAGTCGGAATTTCTAACTGCGAATAAGTGCAGAGAGCCAGAATTTGGGTCCAAAATATGGCTCAGGTATCGAATTTGGGATGTTTGGGATATTTTGAAAACTGCAGGGTGGTTTGAGCAATATGTGACCCACCGCCGCTTTCAGTAATTGGCAGATTTCTCGTATAAAAATTCGGAATTTCAAACTGCGAATAGGTGCAGAGAGCCAGAGTTTGGGTCCAAAATATGGCTCAGGTATCGAATTTGGGATGTTTGGGATATTTTGAAAACTGCAGAGGGGTTTGGGCAAAATGTGACCCACCGCCGCTTTCAGTAATTGGCAGATTTTTGGTATAAAAACTCGGAATTTCAAACTGCGAATAGGAGCAGAGAGCCAGAATTTGGGTCCAAAATATGGCTCAGGTATCGAATTTGGAATGTTTGGGATATTTTGAGTACTACAGGGTGGTTTGGGCAAAATGTGACCCACTGCCGCTTTCAGTAATTGGCAGATTTTTGGTATAAAAAGTAAGAATTTCAAATTGCGAATAGGTGCAGAGAGCCAGAATTTGGGTCCAAAATATGGCTCAGGTATAGAATTTGGGATATTTGGGATATTTTGAAAAGTGCAGGAGGGTTTGGGCAAAATGTGACCCATAGCAGCTCTCAGTAATTGGGAGATTTTTGGTATAAAAAGTCGGAATTTCAAACGGCGAATAGGTGCAGAGAGCCAGAATTTGGGTCCAAAATATGGCTCAGGTACCAAATTTATAATGTTTGGGATATTTTGAAAACTGCATGAGGGTTTGGGCAAAATGTGACCCATAGCTGGTTTCAGTAATTGGCAGATTTTTGGTATAAAAAGTAGGAATTTCAAATTGCGAATAGGTGCAGAGAGCCAGAATTTGGGTCCAAAATATGGCTCAGGTATCGAATTTGGGATATTTGGGATATTTTGAAAACTGCAAGAGGGTTTGGGCAAAATGTGACCCATAGCTGCTCTCAGTAATTGGGAGATTTTTGGTATAAAAAGTCGGAATTTCAAACGGCGAATAGGTGCAGAGAGCCAGAATTTGGGTCAAAAATATGGCTCTGGTATCAAATTTATAATGTTTGGGCTATTTTGAAAACTGCAAGGGCGTTTGGACAAAATGTGACCCACCGCGGCGTTCAGTAATGGGCATATTTTTGGTATAAAAATTCGGAATTTTAAACTGCGAATAGGTGCAGAGAGCCAGTATTTGGGTCCAAAATATCGCTCAGGTATCGAATTTGGGATGTTTGGGATATTTTGAAAACTGCAGGGGGGTTAGGGCAAAATGTGAACCACCGCCGCTTTCAGTAATTGGTAGATTTTTTGTATAAAAAGTCGGAATTTCAAATGGCGAATAGGAGCAGAGAGCCAGAATTTGGGTCCAAAATATGGCTCAGGTATCGAATTTGGGATGTTTGAGATATTTTGAAAACTGCTGGGGGGTTTGGGCAAAATGTGACCCACCGCCGCTTTCAGTAATTGGCATATTTTTGGTATAAAAAGTCGGATTTTCAAACTGCGAATAGGTGCAGAAAGCCAGAATTTTGTCCAAAATATGGCTCAGGTAACGAATTTAGGATGTTTGGGATATTTTGAAAAATGCAATGGGGTTTGGGCAAAACGTGACCCACCGCCTCTTTCAGTAATTGGCAGATTTTTTGTATAAAAAGTTTCAATTTCAAACTGCGAATAGATGCAGAGAGCCAGAATTTGGGTCCAAAATATGGCTCAGGTATCGAATTTGGGATGTTTGGGATATTTTGAGAACTGCAGGGGGGTTTGGGCAAAATGTGACCCACCGCCGCTTTCAGTAATTGGCAGATTTTTGGTATAAAAAGTAGGAATTTCAAATTGCGAATAGGTGCAGAGAGCCAGAATTTGGGTCCAAAATATGGTTCAGGTATCGAATTTGGGATATTTTGAAAACTGCAGGAGAGTTTGCGCAAAATGTGACCCATAGCTGCTCTCAGTAATTGGGAGATTTTTGGTATAAAAAGTCGGAATTTCAAACGGCGAATAGGTGCAGAGAGCCAGAATTTGGGTCAAAAATATGGCTCTGGTATCGAATTTATAATGTTTGGGATATTTTGAAAACTGCAGGGGGGTTTGGGAAAAATGTGACCCACCGCCGATTTCAGTAATTGGCAGATTTTTGGTATAAAAAGTCGGAATTTCTAACTGCGAATAAGTGCAGAGAGCCAGAATTTGGGTCCAAAATATGGATCAGGTATCGAATTTGGGATGTTTGGGATATTTTGAAAACTGCAGGGTGGTTTGAGCAATATGTGACCCACCGCCGCTTTCAGTAATTGGCAGATTTCTCGTATAAAAATTCGGAATTTCAAACTGCGAATAGGTGCAGAGAGCCAGAGTTTGGGTCCAAAATATGGCTCAGGTATCGAATTTGGGATGTTTGGGATATTTTGAAAACTGCAGAGGGGTTTGGGCAAAATGTGACCCACCGCCGCTTTCAGTAATTGGCAGATTTTTGGTATAAAAACTCGGAATTTCAAACTGCGAATAGGTGCAGAGAGCCAGAATTTGGGTCCAAAATATGGCTCAGGTATCGAATTTGGAATGTTTGGGATATTTTGAGTACTACAGGGTGGTTTGGGCAAAATGTGACATACTGCCGCTTTCAGTAATTGGCAGATTTTTGGTATAAAAAGTAAGAATTTCAAATTGCGAATAGGTGCAGAGAGCCAGAATTTGGGTCCAAAATATGGCTCAGGTATCGAATTTGGGATATTTGGGATATTTTGAAAAGTGCAGGAGGGTTTGGGCAAAATGTGACCCATAGCAGCTCAGAGTAATTGGGAGATTTTTGGTATAAAAAGTCGGAATTTCAAACGGCGAATAGGTGCAGAGAGCCAGAATTTGGGTCCAAAATATGGCTCAGGTATCAAATTTATAATGTTTGGGATATTTTGAAAACTGCAGGGGTGTTTGGGAAAAATGTGACCCACCGCCGATTTCAGTAATTGGCAGATTTTTGGTATAAAAAGTCGGAATTTCAAACTGCGAATAGGTGCAGAGAGCCAGAATTTGGGTCCAAAATATGGCTCAGGTATCGAATTTGGGATGTTTGGGATATTTTGAGAACTGCAGGGGGGTTTGGGCAAAATGTGACCCACCGCTGCTTTCAGTAATTGGCAGATTTTTGGTATAATAAGTAGGAATTTCAAATTACGAATAGGTGCAAAGAGCCAGAATTTGGGTCCAAAATATGGCTCAGGTATCGAATTTGGGATATTTGGGATATTTTGAAAACTGCAGGAGGATTTGGGCAAAATGTGACCCATAGCCGCTCTCAGTAATTGGGAGATTTTTGGTATAAAATGTCGGAATTTCAAACGGCGAATAGGTGCAGAGAGCCAGAATTTGGGTTCAAAATATGGCTCAGGTATCGAATTTATAATGTTTGGGATATTTTGAAAACTGCAGGGGGGTTTGGGAAAAATGTGACTTACCGCCGATTTCAGTAATTGGCAGATTTTTGGTATAAAAAGTCGGAATTTTAAACTGCGAATAGTTGCAGAGAGCCAGAATTTGGGTCAAAAATATGGCTCAGGTATCGAATTGGGGATATTTGGGATATTTTGAGAACTGCAGGGGGGTTTGGGCAAAATGTGACCCACCACCGCTTTCAGTAATTGGCAGATTTTTGGTATAAAAATTAGGAATTTCAAATTGCGAATAGGTGCAGAGAGCCAGAATTGGGGTCCAAAATATGGCTCAGGTATCTAATTTGGGATATTTTGAAAACTGCAGGAGGGTTTGGGCAAAAATGTGACCCATAGCCGCTCTCAGTAATTGGGAGATTTTTTGTGTAAAACGTCGGAATTTCAAACTGCGAATAGGTGCAGAGAGCCAGAATTTTGGTCCAAAATATGGCTCAGGTATCGAATTTGGGGTGTTTGGGATATTTTGAAAACTGCAGGGGTGTTTGGGCAAAATGTGACTCACCGCTACTTTCAGTAATTGGCATATTTTTGGTATAAAAAGTCGGAATTTCAAACAGCGAATAGGTGCAGAGAGCCAGAATTTGGGTCCAAAATATGGATAAGGTATCGAATTTGGGATGTTTTGGATATTTTGAAAACTGCAGGGGGGTTTGGGCAAAATATGACACACCGCCGCTTTCAGTAATTGGCAGATTTTGCGTATAAAAATTCGGAATTTCAAACAGCGAATAGGTGCAGAGAGCCAGAATTTGGGTCCAAAATATGGATAAGGTATCGAATTTGGGATGTTTTGGATATTTTGAAAACTGCAGGGGTGTTTGGGCAAAATGTGACCCACCGCTGCTTTCAGTAATTGACAGATTTTTGGTATAAAAAGTCGGAATTTCAAATGGCGAATAGGTGCAGAGAGCCAGAATTTGGGTATAAAATATGGCTCAGGTATCGAATTTGGGATGTTTGGGATATTTTGAAAACTGCAGTGTTGTTTGGGCAAAATGTGACCCACCGCCACTTTCATTAATTGGCAAATTTTTGATATAAAAAGGCGGAATTTCAAACTGCGAATAGGTGCAGAGAGCCAGAATTTGGGTTCAAAATATGGCTCAGGTATCGAATTTGGGATGTTTATGATATTTTAAAAACTGCAGGGGGGTTTGGGCAAAATGTGACCCATAGCTGCTCTCAGTAATTGGGAGATTTTTGGTATAAAAAGTCGGAATTTCAAACGGCGAATAGGTGCAGAGAGCCAGAATTTGGGTCAAAAATATGGCTCTGGTATCGAATTTATAATGTTTCGGATATTTTGAAAACTGCAGGGGGGTTTGGGAAAAATGTGACCCACCGCCGATTTCAGTAATTGGCAGATTTTTGGTACAAAAAGTCGGATTTTCTAACTGCGAATAAGTGCAGAGAGCCAGAATTTGGGTCGAAAATATATCTCAGGTATCGAATTTGGGATGTGTGGGATGTTTTGAAAACTGCAGGGGGGTTTGGGCAAAATGTGACCCACCGCCGCTTTCAGTAATCGGCAGATTTTTGGTATAAAAAGTTGGAATTTCAAATTGCGAATAGGTGCAGAGAGCCAGAATTTGGGTCCAAAATATGGCTCAGGTATCGAATTTGAGTTGTTTGGGATATGTTGAAAAGTGCAGGGGGGTTTGGGCAAAATGTGACCCACCGCCTCTTTCAGTAATTGGCAGATTTTTAGTATAAAAATTCGGAATTTCAAACTGCGAATAGGTGCAGAAAGCCAGAATTTGGGTCCAAAATATGGCTCAGGTATCGAATTTAGGATGTTTGGGATATTTTGAAAAGTGCAGGGGGGTTTGGGCAAAATGTGACCCACTGCCTCTTTCAGTAATTGGCAGATTTTTGGTATAAAAAGTTTCAATTTCAAACTGCGAATAGGTGCAGAGAGCCAGAATTTGGGTCCAAAATATGGCTCAGGTATCGAATTTGGGATGTTTGGGATATTTTGAGAACTGCAGGGGGGTTTGGGCAAAATGTGACCCACCGCCGCTTTCAGTAATTGGCAGATTTTTGGTATAAAAAGTAGGAATTTCAAATTGCGAATAGATGCAGAGAGCCAGAATTTGGGTGCAAAATATGGCTCAGGTATCGAATTTGGGATGTTTGGGATATTTTGAAAACTGCAGGGGGGTTTGGGCAAAATGTGACCCACCGCCACTTTCAGTAATTGGCACATTTTTGGTATAAAAACTCGGAATTTCAAACTGCGAATAGGTGCAGAGAGCCAGAATTTGGGTCCAAAATATGGCTCAGGTATCGAATTTGGAATGTTTGGGATATTTTGAGTACTACAGGGTGGTTTGGGCAAAATGTGACCCACTGCCGCTTTCAGTAATTGGCAGATTTTTGGTATAAAAAATAAGAATTTCAAATTGCTAATAGGTGCAGAGAGCCAGAATTTGGGTCCAAAATATGGCTCAGGTATCGAATTTGGGATATTTGGGATATTTTGAAAACTGCAGGAGGATTTGGGCAAAATGTGAACCAAAACCGCTCTCAGTAATTGGGAGATTTTTGGTATAAAAAGTCGGAATTTCAAACGGCGAATAGGTGCAGAGAGCCAGAATTTGGGTCCAAAATATGACTCAGGTATCAAATTTATAATGTTTGGGATATTTTGAAAACTGCAGGGGGGTTTGGGAAAAATGTGACCCACCGCCGATTTCAGTAATTGGCAGATTTTTGGAATAAAAAGTCGGAATTTCAAACTGCGAATAGGTGCAGAGAGCCAGAATTTGGGTCCAAAATATGGCTCAGGTTTCGAATTTGGGATGTTTGGGATATTTTGAAAACTGAAGGGGGGTTTGGGCAAAACGTGACCCACCGCCGCTCCCAGTAATTGGCAGATTTTTGGTATAAAAGTTCGGAATTTCAAACTGCGAATAGGTGCAGAGAGCCAGAATTTGGGTCCAAAATATGGCTCAGTTATCGAATTTGGGATGTATGGGATATTTTGAAAACTGCAGGGGGGTTAGGGCAAAATGTGACCCACCGCCGCTTTCAGTAATTGGCATATTTTTGGTATAAAAATTTGGAATTTTAAACTGCAAATAGGTGCAGAGATCCAGAATTTGGGTCTAAAATATGGCTCAGGTATCGAATTTGGGATGTAGGGGATATTTTGAAAACTGCAGGGGGGTTTGGGCAAAATGTGACCCACTGCCGCTTTCAGTAATTGGCTTAATTTTTGTATAAAAAGTCGGAATTTCAAACTGCGAATAGTTGCAGAGAGCCAGAATTTGGGTCCAAAATATGTCTCAGGTATCGAGTTTGGGAAGTTTGGGATATTTTGAAAACTGCAGGGGGGTTTGGGCAAAATGTGACCCACCACCGCTTGCAGTAATTGGCTTATTTTTGGTATAAAAAGTCGGAATTTCAAACTGCAAAAAGGGGCAGAGAGCAAGAATTTGGGTCCAAAATATGGTTCATGTATCGAATTTGGGATGTTTGGGATATTTTGAAAACTGCAGGCGGGTTTGGGCAAAATGTGACCCACTGCCACTTTCAGTAATTGGCATATTTTGGTATAAAACCCGGAATTTCAAACTGCGAATAGGTGCAGAGAGCCAGCATTTGGGTCCAAAATATGGCTCAGGTATCGAATTTGGGATGTTTGGGATATTTTGAAAACTGAAGGGGGGTTTGGGCAAAACGTGATTAACCGCCGCTCCCAGTAATTGGCAGATTTTTGGTATAAAAAGTCAGAATTTCAAACTGCGAATAGGTACAGAGAGCCAGTTTTAAGTCCAAAATAGGGCTCAGGTATCGAATTTGGGATGTTTGGGATATTTTGAAAACTGCTGGGGGGGTTTGGGCAAATGTGACCCACTGCCGCTATCAGTAATTGGCTTATTTTTGGTATAAAAAGTCGGAATTTTAAACTGCAAATAGGTGCAGAGATCCAGAATTTGGGTCTAAAATATGGCTCAGGTATCGAATTTGGGATGTAGGGGATATTTTGAAAACTGCAGGGGGGTTTGGGCAAAATGTGACCCACTGCCGCTTTCAGTAATTGGCTTAATTTTTGTATAAAAAGTCGGAATTTCAAACTGCGAATAGTTGCAGAGAGGTAGAATTAGGGTCCAAAATATGTCTCAGGTATCGAATTTGGGAAGTTTGGGATATTTTGAGTACTACAGGGTGGTTTGGGCAAAATGTGACCCACTGCCGCTTTCAGTAATTGGCAGATTTTTGGTATAAAAAATAAGAATTTCAAATTGCGAATAGGTGCAGAGAGCCAGAATTTGGGTCCAAAATATGGCTCAGGTATCAAATTTAAATTGTTTGGGATATTTTGAAAACTGCAGGGGGGTTTGGGAAAAATGTGACCCACCGCCGATTTCAGTAATTGGCAGATTTATGGAATAAAAATTCGGAATTTCAAACTGCGAATAGGTGCAGAGAGCCAGAATTTGGGTCAAAAATATGGCTCAGGTATCGAATTTGGGATGTTTGGGATATTTTGAGAACTGCAGGGGGGTTTGGGCAAAATGTGACCCACCGCCGCTTTCAGTAATTGGCAGATTTTTGGTATAAAAATTAGGAATTTCAAATTGCGAATAGGTGCAGAGAGCCAGAATTTGGGTCCAAAATATGGCTCAGGTATCGAATTTGGGATATTTGGAATATTTTGAAAACTGCAGGAGGGTTTGGGCTAAATGTGACCCATAGCTGCTCTCAGTAATTGGGAGATTTTTGGTATAAAAAGTCAGAATTTCAAACGGCGAATAGGTGCAGAGAGCCAGAATTTGGGTCCAAAATATGGCTCAGGTATCGAATTTATAATGTTTGGGATATTTTGAAAACTGCAGGGGTGTTTTGGAAAAATGTGACTTACCGCCGATTTCAGTAATTGGCAGATTTTAGGTATAAAAAGTCGGAATTTCACACTCCGAATAGTTGCAGAGAGCCAGAATTTGGGTAAAAAATATGGCTCAGGTATCGAATTTGGGATATTTGGGATATTTTGAGAACTGCAGGGGGATTTGGGCAAAATGAGACCCATCGCCGCTTTCAGTAATTGGCAGATTTTTGGTATAAAAATTAGAAATTTCAAATTGCGAATAGGTGCAGAGAGCCAGAATTTGGGTTCAAAATATGGCTCAGGTATCTAATTTGGGATATTTTGAAAACTGCAGGGGGGTTTGGGCAAAATGTGACCCACCGCCTCTTTCAATAATTGGCAGATTTTTGGTATAAAAATTCGGAATTTCAAACTGAGAATAGGTGCAGAAAGCCAGAATTTGGGTCCAAAATATGGCTCAGGTATCGAATTTAGGATGTTTGGGATATTTTGAAAAGTGCAGGGGGGTTTGGGCAAAATGTGACCCACTGCCTCTTTCAGTAATTGGCAGATTTTTGGTATAAAAAGTTTCAATTTCAAACTGCGAATAGGTGCAGAGAGCCAGAATTTGGGTCCAAAATATGGCTCAGGTATCGAATTTGGGATGTGTGGGATGTTTTGAAAACTGCAGGGGGGTTTGGGCAAAATGTGACCCACCGCCGCTTTCAGTAATTGGCAGATTTTTGGTATAAAAATTCGGAATTTTAAACTGCGAATAGGTGCAGAGAGCCAGAATTTGGGTACAAAATATGGCTCAGGTATCGAATTTGGGATATTTGTGATATTTTGAAAACTGCATGAGGGTTTGGGCAAAATGTGACCCATAGCTGGTTTCAGTAATTGGGAGATTTTTGGTATAAAATTCGGAATTTCAAACTGCGAATAGGTGCAGAGAACCAGAGTTTGGGTCCAAAATATGGCTCAGGTATCGAATTTGGGATGTTTGGGATATTTTGAAAACTGCAGGGGGGTTTGGGCAAAATGTGACCCACCGCCGCTTTCAGTAATTGGCAGATTTTTGGTATAAAAACTCGGAATTTCAAACTGTGAATAGGTGCAGAGAGCCAGAATTTGGGTCCAAAATATGGCTCAGGTATCGAATTTGGAATGTTTGGGATATTTTGAGTACTACAGGGTGGTTTGGGCAAAATGTGACCCACTGCCGCTTTCAGTAATTGGCAGATTTTTGGTATAAAAAATAAGAATTTCAAATTTGCGAATAGGTGCAGAGAGCCAGAATTTGGGTCCAAAATATGGCTCAGGTATCGAATTTGGGATATTTGGGATATTTTGAAAACTGCAGGAGGATTTGGGCAAAATGTGACCCAAAACCGCTCTCAGTAATTGGGAGATTTTTGGTATAAAAAGTCGGAATTTCAAACGGCGAATAGGTGCAGAGAGCCAGAATTTGGGTCAAAAATATGGCTCAGGTATCGAATTTGGGATGTTTGGGATATTTTGAGAACTGCGGGGGGGTTTGGGCAAAATGTGACCCACCGCCGCTTTCAGTAATTGGCAGATTTTTGGTATAAAAAGTAGGAATTTCAAATTGCGAATAGGTGCAGAGAGCCAGAATTTGGGTCCAAAATATGGCTCAGGTATCGAATTTGGGATATTTGGAATATTTTGAAAACTGCAGGAGGGTTTGGGCAAAATGTGACCCATAGCCGCTCTCAGTAATTGGGAGATTTTTGGAATAAAAAATCGGAATTTCAAACTGCGAATAGGTGCAGAGAGCCAGAATTTGGGTCCAAAATATGGCTCAGGTATCGAATTTATAATGTTTGGGCTATTTTGAAAACTGCAGGGGGGTTTTGGAAAAATGTGACTTACCGCCGATTTCAGTAATTGGCAGATTTTTGGTATAAAAAGTCGGAATTTCACACTCCGAATAGTTGCTGAGAGCCAGAATTTGGGTAAAAAATATGGCTCAAGTATCGAATTTGGGATATTTGGGATATTTTGAGAACTGCAGGGGGATTTGGGCATAATGAGACCCATCGCCGCTTTCAGTAATTGGCAGATTTTTGGTATAAAAATTAGGAATTTCAAATTGCGAATAGGTGCAGAGAGCCAGAATTTGGGTCCAAAATATGGCTCAGGTATCTAATTTGGGATATTTTGAAAACTGCAGGAGGGTTTGGGCAAAATGTGACCCATAGCCGCTCTCAGTAATTGGGAGATTTTTTGTATATAAAGTCGGAATTTCAAACTGCGAATAGGTGCAGAGAGCCAGAATTTTGGTCCAAAATATGGCTCAGGTTTCGAATTTGGGATGTTTGGGATATTTTGAAACTTACAGGGGTGTTTGGGCAAAATGTGACCCACCGCCACTTTCAGTAATTGGCATATTTTTGGTATAAAAAGTCGGAATTTCAAACAGCGAATAGGTGCAGAGAGCCAGCATTTGGGTCCAAAATATGGCTCAGGTTTCGAATTTGGGATGTTTGGGGTATTTTGAAAACTGAAAGGGGGTTTGGGCAAAACGTGACCCACCGCCGCTCTCAGTAATTGGCAGATTTTTGGTATAAAAAGTCGGAATTTCAAACTGCGAATAGGTGCAGAGAGCCAGAATTTGGGTCCAAAATATGGCTCAGGTATCGAATTTGGGATGTATGGGATATTTTGAAAACTGCAGGGGTGTTAGGGCAAAATGTGACCCACCGCCGCTTTCAGTAATTGGCATATTTTTGTATAAAAATTTGGAATTTTAAACTGCAAATAGGTGCAGAGATCCAGAATTTGGGTCCAAAATATGGCTCAGGTATCGAATTTGGGATGTAGGGGATATTTTGAAAACTGCAGGGGGGTTTGGGCAAAATATGACCCACTGCCGCTCTCAGTAATTGGCATAATTTTTGTATAAAAAGTCGGAATTTCAAACTGCGAATAGTTGCAGAGAGCCAGAATTTGGGTCCAAAATATGTCTCAGGTATCGAGTTTGGGAAGTTTGGGATATTTTGAAAACTGCAGGGGGGTTTGGGCAAAATGTGACCCACCACCGCTTGCAGTAATTGGCATATTTTTGGTATAAAAAGTCGGAATTTCAAACTGCGAAAAGGGGCAGAGAGCAAGAATTTGGGTCCAAAATATGGTTCATGTATCGAATTTGGGATGTTTGGAATATTTTGAAAACTGCAGGCGGGTTTGGGCAAAATGTGACCCACCGCCACTTTCAGTAATTGGCATATTTTGGTATAAAACCCGGAATTTCAAACTGCGAATAGGTGCAGAGAGCCAGCATTTGGGTCCAAAATATGGCTCAGGTATCGAATTAGGGATGTTTGGGATATTTTGAAAACTGAAGGGGGGTTTGGGCAAAACGTGATTAACCGCCGCTCCCAGTAATTGGCAGATTTTTGGTATAAAAAGTCAGAATTTCAAACTGCGAATAGGTGCAGAGAGCCAGTTTTAAGTCCATAATAGGGCTCAGGTATCGAATTTGGGATATTTTGAAACTGCTGGGGGGGTTTGGGCAAATGTGACCCACCGCCGCTTTCAGTAATTGGCAGATTTTTGGTATAAAAACTCGGAATTTCAAACTGCGAATAGGTGCAGAGAGCCAGAATTTGGGTCCAAAATATGGCTCAGGTATCGAATTTGGGATGTAGGGGATATTTTGAAAACTGCAGGGGGGTTTGGGCAAAATGTGACCCACTGCCGCTTTCAGTAATTGGCATAATTTTTGTATAAAAAGTCGGAATTTCAAACTGCGAATAGGTGCAGAGAGCCAGAATTTGGGTCCAAAATATGTCTCAGGTATCGAATTTGGGAAGTTTGGGATATTTTGAGTACTACAGGGTGGTTTGGGCAAAATGTGACCCACTGCCGCTTTCAGTAATTGGCAGATTTTTGGTATAAAAAATAAGAATTTCAAATTGCGAATAGGTGCACAGAGCCAGAATTTGGGTCCAAAATATGGCTCAGGTATCAAATTTAAATTGTTTGGGATATTTTGAAAACTGCAGGGGGGTTTAAGAAAAATGTGACCCACCGCCGATTTCAGTAATTGGCAGATTTTTGGAATAAAAAGTCGGAATTTCAAACTGCGAATAAGTGCAGAGAGCCAGAATTTGGGTCAAAAATATGGCTCAGGTATCGAATTTGGGATGTTTGGGATATTTTGAGAACTGCAGGGGGGGTTTGGGCAAAATGTGACCCACTGCCGCTTTCAGTAATTGGCAGATTTTTGGTATAAAAATTAGGAATTTCAAATAGCGAATAGGTGCAGAGAGCCAGAATTTGGGTCCAAAATATGGCTCAGGTATCGAATTTGGGATATTTGGAATATTTGGAAAACTGCAGGAGGGTTTGGGCAAAATGTGACCCATAGCCGCTCTCAGTAATTGGGAGATTTTTGGTATAAAAAGTCGGAATTTCAAACTGCGAATAGGTGCAGAGAGCCAGTTTTAAGTCCAAAATAGGGCTCAGGTATCGAATTTGGGATGTTTGGGATATTTTGAAAACTACTGGGGGGATTGGGCAAATGTGACCCACTGCCGCTTTCAGTAATTGGCTAATTTTTGGTATAAAAAGTCGGAATTTTAAACTGCAAATAGGTGCAGAGATCCAGAATTTGGGTCCAAAATATGGCTCAGGTATCGAATTTGGGATGTAGGGGATATTTTGAAAACTGCAGGGGGGTTTGGGCAAAATGTGACCCACTGCCGCTTTCAGTAATTGGCATAATTTTTGTATAAAAAGTCGGAATTTCAAACTGCGAATAGGTGCAGAGAGCCAGAATTTGGGTCCAAAATATGTCTCAGGTATCGAATTTGGGAAGTTTGGGATATTTTGAAAACTGCAGGGGGGTTTGGGCAAAATGTGACCCACCGCTTCTTTCAGTAATTGGCAGATTTTTGGTATAAAAAGTCGGAATTTCAAACAGCGAGAGAGACAGAATTTGGGTCCAAAATATGGCTTAGGTATCGAATTTAGGATGTTTGGAATATTCTGAAAACTGCTGGGGGGTGACCCTCCGCCGCTTTCAGTAATTGGCATATTTTGGTACAAAAAGTCGGAATTTCAAACTGCGAATAGGTGCAGAGAGCCAGAATTTGGGTCCAAAATATGGCTCAGGTATCGAATTTGGGATGTTTGGGATATTTTGAGAACTGCAGGGGGGTTTGGGCAAAATGTGACCTACCGCCGCTTTCAGTAATTGGCAGAATTTTGGTATAAAAAGTCGGAAATTCAAACTCCGAATAGGTGCAGAGAGTCAGAATTTGGGTCAAAAATATGGCTCAGGTATCGAATTTGGGATGTTTGGGATATTTTGAAAACTGCAGGGGGGTTTGAGCAAAATGTGACCCACCGCCGCTTTCAGTAATTGGCATATTTTTGGTATAAAAAGTCGGAATTTCAAACAGCTAATAGGTGCAGAGAGCCAGAATTTGGGTCCAAAATATGGCTCAGGTATCGAATTTGAGACGTTTGGGATATTTTGAAAACTGCAGGGGGGGTTTGGGCAAACTGTGACCCAGCGCCGCTTTCAGTAATTGGCATATTTTTGGTATAAAAAGTCAGAATTTCAAACAGCGAATAGATGCAGAGAGCCAGAATTTGGGACCAAAATATTGCTCAGGTATCGAATTTGGGATGTTTTGGATATTTTGAAAACTGCAGGGGGGTTTGGGCAAAATGTGACCCACCGCCGCTTTCATTAATTGGCAAATTTTTGGTATAAAAAGTCGGAATTTCAAACTGCGAATAGGTGCAGAGAGCCAGAATTTGGGTCCAAAATATGGTTCATGTATCGAATTTGGGATGTTTTGGATATTTTGAAAACTACAGGGGGGTTTGGGCAAAACGTGACCCACCGCCGCTCTCAGTAATTGGCAGATTTTTGGTATAAAAAGTCGGAATTTCAAACTGCGAATAGTTGCAGAGAGCCAGAATTTGGGTCCAAAATATGGCTCATGTATCGAATTTGGGATGTATGGGATATTTTGAAAACTGCAGGAGGGTTAGGGCAAAATGTGACCCACCGCCGCTTTCAGTAATTGGCATATTTTTGGTATAAAAAGTCGGAAATTCAAACTGCGAATGGGTGCAGAGAGCCAGAATTTGGATCCAAAATATGGCTCAGGTATCGAATTTGGGATGTTTGGGATATTTTGAAAACTGCAGGGGGGTTTGGGCAAAATGTGACCCACCATCGTTTTCAGTAATTGGCATATTTTTGGTATAAAAAGTCGGAATTTCAAACTGCGAATAGGTGCAGAGAGCCAGCATTTGGGTCCAAAATATGGCTCAGGTATCGAATTTGGGATGTTTGGGATATTTTGAAAACTGCAGGGGCGTTTGGGCAAAATGTGACCCGCGGCGTTCAGTAATGGGCATATTTTTGGTATAAAAAGTCGGAATTTAAAACTGCGAATAGGTGCAGAGAGCCAGAATTTGGGTCCAAAATATGGTTCATGTATCGAATTTGGGATGTTTTGGATATTTTGAGAACTGCAGGGGGGTTTGGGCAAAATGTGACCCACCGCCGCTTTCAGTAATTGGCAGAATTTTGGTATAAAAAGTCGGAAATTCAAACTCCGAATAGGTGCAGAGAGTCAGAATTTGGGTCAAAAATATGGCTCAGGTATCGAATTTGGGATGTTTGGGATATTTTGAAAACTGCAGGGGGGTTTGAGCAAAATGTGACCCACCGCCGCTTTCAGTAATTGGCATATTTTTGGTATAAAAAGTCGGAATTTCAAACAGCTAATAGGTGCAGAGAGCCAGAATTTGGGTCCAAAATATGGCTCAGGTATCGAATTTGAGACGTTTGGGATATTTTGAAAACTGCAGGGGGGGTTTGGGCAAACTGTGACCCAGCGCCGCTTTCAGTAATTGGCATATTTTTGGTATAAAAAGTCAGAATTTCAAACAGCGAATAGATGCAGAGAGCCAGAATTTGGGACCAAAATATTGCTCAGGTATCGAATTTGGGATGTTTTGGATATTTTGAAAACTGCAGGGGGGTTTGGGCAAAATGTGACCCACCGCCGCTTTCATTAATTGGCAAATTTTTGGTATAAAAAGTCGGAATTTCAAACTGCGAATAGGTGCAGAGAGCCAGAATTTGGGTCCAAAATATGGTTCATGTATCGAATTTGGGATGTTTTGGATATTTTGAAAACTACAGGGGGGTTTGGGCAAAACGTGACCCACCGCCGCTCTCAGTAATTGGCAGATTTTTGGTATAAAAAGTCGGAATTTCAAACTGCGAATAGGTGCAGAGAGCCAGAATTTGGGTCCAAAATATGGCTCATGTATCGAATTTGGGATGTATGGGATATTTTGAAAACTGCAGGAGGGTTAGGGCAAAATGTGACCCACCGCCGCTTTCAGTAATTGGCATATTTTTGGTATAAAAAGTCGGAAATTCAAACTGCGAATGGGTGCAGAGAGCCAGAATTTGGATCCAAAATATGGCTCAGGTATCGAATTTGGGATGTTTGGGATATTTTGAAAACTGCAGGGGGGTTTGGGCAAAATGTGACCCACCACCGTTTGCAGTAATTGGCATATTTTTGGTATAAAAAGTCGGAATTTCAAACTGCGAATAGGTGCAGAGAGCCAGCATTTGGGTCCAAAATATGGCTCAGGTATCGAATTTGGGATGTTTGGGATATTTTGAAAACTGCTTGGGGGTTTGGGCAAATGTGACCCACCGCCGCTTTCAGTAATTGGCTTATTTTTGGTATAAAAAGTCGGAATTACAAACTGCTAATAGGTGCAGTGATCCAGAATTTGGGTCCAAAATATGGCTCAGGTATCGAATTTGGGATGTAGGGGATATTTTGAAAACTGCAGGGGGGTTTGGGCAAAACGTGACCCACCGCCGCTCTCAGTAATTGGCAGATTTTTGGTATAAAAAGTCGGAATTTCAAACTGCGAATAGGTGCAGAGAGCCAGAATTTGGGTCCAAAATATGGCTCAGGTATCGAATTTGGGATGTATGAGATATTTTGAAAACTGCAGGGGGGTTAGGGCAAAATGTGACCCACCGCCGCTTTCAGTAATTGGCATATTTTTGGTATAAAAATTCGGAATTTTAAACTGCAAATAGGTGCAGAGATCCAGAATTTGGGTCCAAAATATGGCTCAGGTATCGAATTTGGGATGTAGGTGATATTTTGAAAACTGCAGGGGGGTTTGGGCAAAATGTGACCCACTGCCGCTTTCAGTAATTGGCATAATTTTTGTATAAAAAGTCGGAATTTCAAACTGCGAATAGTTGCAGAGAGCCAGAATTTGGGTCCAAAATATGTCTCAGGTATCGAGTTTGGGAAGTTTAGGATATTTTGAAAACTGCAGGGGGGTTTGGGCAAAATGTGACCCACCACCGCTTGCAGTAATTGGCATATTTTTGGTATAAAAAGTCGGAATTTCAAACTGCGAATAGGGGCAGAGAGCAAGAAATTGGGTCCAAAATATGGTTCATGTATAGAATTTGGGATGTTTGGGATATTTTGAAAACTGCAGGCGGGTTTGGGCAAAATGTGACCCACCGCCACTTTCATTAATTGGCATATTTTGGTATAAAACCCGGAATTTCAAACTGCGAATAGGTGCAGAGAGCCAGCATTTGGGTCCAAAATATGGCTCAGGTATCGAATTTGGGATGTTTGGGATATTTTGAAAACTGAAGAGGGGTTTGGGCAAAACGTAATTAACCGCCGCTCCCAGTAATTGGCAGATTTTTGGTATAAAAAGTCAGAATTTCAAACTGCGAATAGGTGCAGAGAGCCAGTTTTAAGTCCAAAATAGGGCTCAGGTATCGAATTTGGGATGTTTGGGATATTTTGAAAACTACTGGGGGGGTTTGGGCAAATGTGACCCACCGCCGCTTTCAGTAATTGGCTAATTTTTGGTATAAAAAGTCGGAATTTTAAACTGCAAATAGGTGCAGAGATCCAGAATTTGGGTCCAAAATATGGCTCAGGTATCGAATTTGGGATGTAGGGGATATTTTGAAAACTGCAGGGGGGTTTGGGCAAAATGTGACCCACTGCCGCTTTCAGTAATTGGCATAATTTTTGTATAAAAAGTCGGAATTTCAAACTGCGAATAGGTGCAGAGAGCCAGAATTTGGGTCCAAAATATGTCTCAGGTATCGAATTTGGGAAGTTTGGGATATTTTGAAAACTGCAGGGGGGTTTGGGCAAAATGTGACCCACCGCTTCTTTCAGTAATTGGCAGATTTTTGGTATAAAAAGTCGGAATTTCAAACAGCGAGAGAGACAGAATTTGGGTCCAAAATATGGCTTAGGTATCGAATTTAGGATGTTTGGAATATTCTGAAAACTGCTGGGGGGTGACCCTCCGCCGCTTTCAGTAATTGGCATATTTTGGTACAAAAAGTCGGAATTTCAAACTGCGAATAGGTGCAGAGAGCCAGAATTTGGGTCCAAAATATGGCTCAGGTATCGAATTTGGGATGTTTGGGATATTTTGAAAACTGCAGGGGCGTTTGGGCAAAATGTGACCCGCGGCGTTCAGTAATGGGCATATTTTTGGTATAAAAAGTAGGAATTTCAAATAGCGAATAGGTGCAGAGAGCCAGAATTTGGGTCCAAAATATGGCTCAGGTATCGAATTTGGGATATTTGGAATATTTGGAAAACTGCAGGAGGGTTTGGGCAAAATGTGACCCATAGCCGCTCTCAGTAATTGGGAGATTTTTGGTATAAAAAGTCGGAATTTCAAACTGCGAATAGGTGCAGAGAGTCAGTTTTAAGTCCAAAATAGGGCTCAGGTATCGAATTTGGGATGTTTGGGATATTTTGAAAACTACTGGGGGGGATTGGGCAAATGTGACCCACCGCCGCTTTCAGTAATTGGCTAATTTTTGGTATAAAAAGTCGGAATTTTAAACTGCAAATAGGTGCAGAGATCCAGAATTTGGGTCCAAAATATGGCTCAGGTATCGAATTTGGGATGTAGGGGAAATTTTGAAAACTGCAGGGGGGTTTGGGCAAAATGTGACCCACTGCCGCTTTCAGTAATTGGCATAATTTTTGTATAAAAAGTCGGAATTTCAAACTGCGAATAGGTGCAGAGAGCCAGAATTTGGGTCCAAAATATGTCTCAGGTATCGAATTTGGGAAGTTTGGGATATTTTGAAAACTGCAGGGGGGTTTGGGCAAAATGTGACCCACCGCTTCTTTCAGTAATTGGCAGATTTTTGGTATAAAAAGTCGGAATTTCAAACAGCGAGAGAGACAGAATTTGGGTCCAAAATATGGCTTAGGTATCGAATTTAGGATGTTTGGAATATTCTGAAAACTGCTGGGGGGTGACCCTCCGCCGCTTTCAGTAATTGGCATATTTTGGTACAAAAAGTCGGAATTTCAAACTGCGAATAGGTGCAGAGAGCCAGAATTTGGGTCCAAAATATGGCTCAGGTATCGAATTTGGGATGTTTGGGATATTTTGAAAACTGCAGGGGCGTTTGGGCAAAATGTGACCCGCGGCGTTCAGTAATGGGCATATTTTTGGTATAAAAAGTCGTAATTTAAAACTGCGAATAGGTGCAGAGAGCCAGAATTTGGGTCCAAAATATGGTTCATGTATCGAATTTGGGATGTTTTGGATATTTTGAGAACTGCAGGGGGGTTTGGGCAAAATGTGACCCACCGCCGCTTTCAGTAATTGGCAGAATTTTGGTATAAAAAGTCGGAAATTCAAACTCCGAATAGGTGCAGAGAGTCAGAATTTGGGTCAAAAATATGGCTCAGGTATCGAATTTGGGATGTTTGGGATATTTTGAAAACTGCAGGGGGGTTTGAGCAAAATGTGACCCACCGCCGCTTTCAGTAATTGGCATATTTTTGGTATAAAAAGTCGGAATTTCAAACAGCTAATAGGTGCAGAGAGCCAGAATTTGGGTCCAAAATATGGCTCAGGTATCGAATTTGAGACGTTTGGGATATTTTGAAAACTGCAGGGGGGGTTTGGGCAAACTGTGACCCAGCGCCGCTTTCAGTAATTGGCATATTTTTGGTATAAAAAGTCAGAATTTCAAACAGCGAATAGATGCAGAGAGCCAGAATTTGGGACCAAAATATTGCTCAGGTATCGAATTTGGGATGTTTTGGATATTTTGAAAACTGCAGGGGGGTTTGGGCAAAATGTGACCCACCGCCGCTTTCATTAATTGGCAAATTTTTGGTATAAAAAGTCGGAATTTCAAACTGCGAATAGGTGCAGAGAGCCAGAATTTGGGTCCAAAATATGGTTCATGTATCGAATTTGGGATGTTTTGGATATTTTGAAAACTACAGGGGGGTTTGGGCAAAACGTGACCCACCGCCGCTCTCAGTAATTGGCAGATTTTTGGTATAAAAAGTCGGAATTTCAAACTGCGAATAGGTGCAGAGAGCCAGAATTTGGGTCCAAAATATGGCTCATGTATCGAATTTGGGATGTATAAGATATTTTGAAAACTGCAGGAGGGTTAGGGCAAAATGTGACCCACCGCCGCTTTCAGTAATTGGCATATTTTTGGTATAAAAAGTCGGAAATTCAAACTGCGAATGGGTGCAGAGAGCCAGAATTTGGATCCAAAATATGGCTCAGGTATCGAATTTGGGATGTTTGGGATATTTTGAAAACTGCAGGGGGGTTTGGGCAAAATGTGACCCACCACCGTTTGCAGTAATTGGCATATTTTTGGTATAAAAAGTCGGAATTTCAAACTGCGAATAGGTGCAGAAAGCCAGCATTTGGGTCCAAAATATGGCTCAGGTATCGAATTTGGGATGTTTGGGATATTTTGAAAACTGCTTGGGGGTTTGGGCAAATGTGACCCACCGCCGCTTTCAGTAATTGGCTTATTTTTTGTATAAAAAGTCGGAATTACAAACTGCTAATAGGTGCAGTGATCCAGAATTTGGGTCCAAAATATGGCTCAGGTATCGAATTTGGGATGTAGGGGATATTTTGAAAACTGCAGGGGGGTTTGGGCAAAATGTGACCCACCGCCGCTTTCAGTAATTGGCATAATTTTGGTATAAAAAGTCGGAATTTCAAACTGCGAATATGATCAGAGAGCCAGAATTTGGATCCAAAATATGTCTCAGGTATCGAATTTGGGAAGTTCGGGATATTTTGAAAACTGCAGGGGGGTTTGTGCAAAATGTGACCCACCGCTTCTTTCAGTAATTGGCAGATTTTTGGTATAAAAAGTCGGAATTTCAAACAGCGAGAGAGCCAGAATTTAGGTCCAAAATATGGCTTAGGTATCGAATTTAGGATGTTTGGAATATTTTGAAAACTGCAGGGGGGTGACCCACCTCCGCTTTCAGTAATTGGCATATTTTGTTACAAAAAGTCGGAATTTTAAACTGCGAATAGGTGCAGAGAGCCAGTATTTGGGTCCAAAATATGGCTCAGGTATCGAATTTGGGATGTTTGGGATATTTTGAAAACTGCAGGGACGTTTGGGCAAAATGTGACCCACCGCGGCGTTCAGTAATGGGCATATTTTTGGTATAAAAAGTCGGAATTTAAAACTGCGAATATGTGCAGAGAGCCAGAATTTGGGTCCAAAATATGGCTCAGGTATCGAATTTGGGATGTTTGGGATATTTTGAAAACTGCAGGGGAGTTTGGGAAAAATGTGACCCACCGCCGCTTTCAGTAATTGGCAGATTTTGTGTATAAAAATTCGGAATTTCAAACTGCGAATACGTGCAGAGAATCAGAATTTTGGTCCAAAATATGGCTCAGGTATCGAATTTGGGATGTTTGGGATATTTTGAAAACTGCAGGGGGGTTTGGCCAAAATGTGACCCACCGCCGCTTTCATTAATTGGCAAATTTTTGGTATAAAAAGTCGGAATTTCAAACTGCGAATAGGTGCAGAGAGCCAGAATTTGGGTCTAAAAGATGGCTCAGGTATCGAAATTGAGATGTTTGGGATATTTTGAAAACTGCAGGAGGGGTTTGGGCAAAATGTGACACACCGTCGCTTTCATTAATTGGCAAATTTTTGGTATAAAAAGTCGGAATTTCAAACAGCGAATAGGTGCAGAGAGCCAGAATTTCGGTCTAAAATATGGCTCAGGTATCGAATTTGGGATGTTTTGGATATTTTGAGAACTGCAGGGGGGTTTGGGCAAAATGTGACCCACCGCCGCTCTCAGTAATTGGCAGATTTTTGGTATAAAAAGTCGGAATTTCAAACTGCGAATAGGTGCAGAGAGCCAGAATTTGGGTCCAAAATATGGCTCAGGTATCGAATTTGGGATGTATGGGATATTTTGAAAACTGCAGGGGGGTTAGGGCAAAATGTGACCCACCGCCGCTTTCAGTAATTGGCATATTTTTGGTATAAAAATTCGGAATTTTAAACTGCAAATAGGTGCAGAGATCCAGAATTGGGGTCCAAAATATGGCTCAGGTATCGAATTTGGGATGTAGGGGATATTTTGAAACCTGCAGGGGGGTTTGGGCAAAATGTGACCCACTGCCGCTTTCAGTAATTGGCATAATTTTTGTATAAAAAGTCGGAATTTCAAACTGCGAATAGTTGCAGAGAGCCAGAATTTGGGTCCAAAATATGTCTCAGGTATCGAGTTTGGGAAGTTTGGGATATTTTGAAAACTGCAGGGGGGTTTGGGCAAAATGTGACCCACCACCGCTTGCAGTAATTGGCATATTTTTGGTATAAAAAGTCGGAATTTCAAACTGCGAATAGGGGCAGAGAGCAAGAATTTGGGTACAAAATATGGTTCATGTATCGAATTTGGGATGTTTGGGATATTTTTAAAACTGCAGGCGGGTTTGGGCAAAATGTGAACCACCGCCACTTTCATTAATTGGCATATTTTGGTATAAAACCCGGAATTTCAAACTGCGAATAGGTGCAGAGAGCCAGCATTTGGGTCCAAAATATGGCTCAGGTATCGAATTTGGGATGTTTGGGATATTTTGAAAACTGAAGGGGGGTTTGGGCAAAACGTGATTAACCGCCGCTCCTAGTAATTGGCAGATTTTTGGTATAAAAAGTCAGAATTTCAAACTGCGAATAGGTGCAGAGAGCCAGTTTTAAGTCCAAAATAGGGCTCAGGTATCGAATTTGGGATGTTTGGGATATTTTGAAAACTGCTGGGGTGGTTTGGGCAAATGTGACCCACCGCCGCTTTCAGTAATTGGCTTATTTTTGGTATAAAAAGTAGGAATTTTAAACTGCAAATAGGTGCAGAGATCCAGAATTTGGGTCCAAAATATGGCTCAGGTATCGAATTTGGGATGTAGGGGATATTTTGAAAACTGCAGGGGGGTTTGGGCAAAATGTGACCCACTGCCGCTTTCAGTAATTGGCATAATTTTTGTATAAAAAGTCGGAATTTCAAACTGCCAATAGGTGCAGAGAGCCAGAATTTGGGTCCAAAATATGTCTCAGGTATCGAATTTGGGAAGTTTGGGATATTTTGAAAACTGCAGGGGAGTTTGGGCAAAATGTGACCCACCGCTTCTTTCAGTAATTGGCAGATTTTTGGTATAAAAAGTCGGAATTTCAAACAGCGAGAGAGACAGAATTTGGGTCCAAAATATGGCTTAGGTATAGAATTTAGGATGTTTGGAATATTTTGAAAACTGCTGGGGGGTGACCCTCCGCCGCTTTCAGTAATTGGCATATTTTGGTACAAAAAGTCGGAATTTCAAACTGCGAATAGGTGCAGAGAGCCAGAATTTGGGTCCAAAATATGGCTCAGGTATCGAATTTGGGATGTTTTGGATATTTTGAAAACTGCAGGGGCGTTTGGGCAAAATGTGACCAGCGGCGTTCAGTAATGGGCATATTTTTGGTATAAAAAGTCGGAATTTAAAACTGCGTATAGGTGCAGAGAGCCAGAATTTGGGTCCAAAATATGGTTCATGTATCGAATTTGGGATGTTTTGGATATTTTGAGAACTGCAGGGGGGTTTGGGCAAAATGTGACCCACTGCCGCTCTCAGTAATTGGCAGAATTTTGGTATAAAAAGTCGGAATTTCAAACTCCGAATAGGTGCAGAGAGTCAGAATTTGGGTCAAAAATATAGCTCAGGTATCGAATTTGAGACGTTTGGGATATTTTGAAAACTGCAGGGGGGTTTGGGCAAAATGTGACCCAGCGCCGCTTTCAGTAATTGGCATATTTTTGGTATAAAAAGTCAGAATTTCAAACAGCGAATAGGTGCAGAGAGCCAGAATTTGGGACCAAAATATTGCTCAGGTATCGAATTTGGGATGTTTTGGATATTTTGAAAACTGCAGGGGGGTTTGGGCAAAATGTGACCCACCGCCGCTTTCATTAATTGGCAAATTTTTGGTATAAAAAGTCGGAATTTCAAACTGCGAATAGGTGCAGAGAGCCAGAATTTGGGTCCAAAATATGGCTCAGGTATCGAATTTGGGATGTTTGGGATATTTTGAAAACTGAAGGGGGGTTTGGGCAAAACGTGACCCACCGCCGCTCTCAGTAATTGGCAGATTTTTGGTATAAAAAGTCGGAATTTCAAACTGCGAATAGGTGCAGAGAGCCAGAATTTGGGTCTAAAATATGGCTCAAGTATCGAATTTGGGATGTATGGGATATTTTGAAAACTGCAGGAGGGTTAGGGCAAAATGTGACCCACCGCCGCTCCCAGTAATTGGCAGATTTTTGGTATAAAAAGTCGGAATTTCAAACTGCGAATAGGTGCAGAGAGCCAGAATTTGGGTCCAAAATATGGCTCAGGTATCGAATTTGGGATGTATGGGATATTTTGAAAACTGAAGGGGGGTTAGGGCAAAATGTGACCCACCGCCGCTTTCAGTAATTGGCATATTTTTGGTATAAAAATTCGGAATTTTAAACTGCAAATAGGTGCAGAGATCCAGAATTTGGGTCCAAAATATGGCTCAGGTATCGAATTTGGGATGTAGGGGATATTTTGAAAACTGCAGGGGGGTTTGGGCAAAATGTGACCCACTGCCGCTTTCAGCAATTGGCATAATTTTTGTATAAAAAGTCGGAATTTCAAACTGCGAATAGTTGCAGAGAGCCAGAATTTGGGTCCAAAATATGTCTCAGGTATCGAGTTTGGGAAGTTTGGGATATTTTGAAAACTGCAGGGGGGTTTGGGCAAAATGTGACCCACCACCGCTTGCAGTAATTGGCAAATTTTTGGTATAAAAAGTCGGAATTTCAAACAGCGAGAGAGACAGAATTTGGGTCCAAAATATGGCTTAGGTATCGAATTTAGGATGTTTGGAATATTTTGAAAACTGCTGGGGGGTGACCCTCCGCCGCTTTCAGTAATTGGCATATTTTGGTACAAAAATTCGGAATTTCAAACTGCGAATAGGTGCAGAGAGCCAGAATTTAGGTCCAAAATATAGCTCAGGTATCGAATTTGGGATGTTTGGGATATTTTGAAAACTGAAGGGGGGTTTGGGCAAAACGTGATTAACCGCCGCTCCCAGTAATTGGCAGATTTTTGGTATAAAAAGTCAGAATTTCAAACTGCGAATAGGTGCAGAGAGCCAGTTTTAAGTCCAAAATAGGGCTCAGGTATCGAATTTGGGATGTTTGGGATATTTTGAAAACTGCTGGGGTGGTTTGGGCAAATGTGACCCACCGCCGCTTTCAGTAATTGGCTTATTTTTGGTATAAAAAGTAGGAATTTTAAACTGCAAATAGGTGCAGAGATCCAGAATTTGGGTCCAAAATATGGCTCAGGTATCGAGTTTGGGATGTTTGGGATATTTTGAAAACTGAAGGGGGGTTAGGGCAAAATGTGATCCACCGCCGCTTTCAGTAATTGGCATATTTTTGGTATAGAAATTCGGAATTTTAAACTGCAAATAGGTGCAGAGATCCAGAATTTGGGTCCAAAATATGGCTCAGGTATCGAATTTGGGATGTAGGGGATATTTTGAAAACTGCAGGGGGGTTTGGGCAAAATGTGACCCACTGCCGCTTTCAGTAATTGGCATAATTTTTGTATAAAAAGTCGGAATTTCAAACTGCGAATAGGTGCAGAGAGCCAGAATTTGGGTCCAAAATATGTCTCAGGTATCGAATTTGGGAAGTTTGGGATATTTTGAAAACTGCAGGGGAGTTTGGGCAAAATGTGACCCACCGCTACTTTCAGTAATTGGCAGATTTTTGGTATAAAAAGTCGGAATTTCAAACAGCGAGAGAGACAGAATTTGGGTCCAAAATATGGCTTAGGTATAGAATTTATGATGTTTGGAATATTTTGAAAACTGCTGGGGGGTGACCCTCCGCCGCTTTCAGTAATTGGCATATTTTGGTACAAAAAGTCGGAATTTCAAACTGCGAATAGGTGCAGAGAGCCAGAATTTGGGTCCAAAATATGGCTCAGGTATCGAATTTGGGATGTTTTGGATATTTTGAAAACTGCAGGGGCGTTTGGGCAAAATGTGACCAGCGGCGTTCAGTAATGGGCATATTTTTGGTATAAAAAGTCGGAATTTAAAACTGCGAATAGGTGCAGAGAGCCAGAATTTGGGTCCAAAATATGGTTCATGTATCGAATTTGGGATGTTTTGGATATTTTGAGAACTGCAGGGGGGTTTGGGCAAAATGTGACCCACTGCCGCTCTCAGTAATTGGCAGAATTTTGGTATAAAAAGTCGGAATTTCAAACTCCGAATAGGTGCAGAGAGTCAGAATTTGGGTCAAAAATATAGCTCAGGTATCGAATTTGAGACGTTTGGGATATTTTGAAAACTGCAGGGGGGTTTGGGCAAAATGTGACCCAGCGCCGCTTTCAGTAATTGGCATATTTTTGGTATAAAAAGTCAGAATTTCAAACAGCGAATAGGTGCAGAGAGCCAGAATTTGGGACCAAAATATTGCTCAGGTATCGAATTTGGGATGTTTTGGATATTTTGAAAACTGCAGGGGGGTTTGGGCAAAATGTGACCCACCGCCGCTTTCATTAATTGGCAAATTTTTGGTATAAAAAGTCGGAATTTCAAACTGCGAATAGGTGCAGAGAGTTAGAATTTGGGTCCAAAATATGGCTCAGGTATCGAATTTGGGATGTTTGGGATATTTTGAAAACTGAAGGGGGGTTTGGGCAAAACGTGACCCACCGCCGCTCTCAGTATTTGGCAGATTTTTGGTATAAAAAGTCGGAATTTCAAACTGCGAATAGGTGCAGAGAGCCAGAATTTGGGTCCAAAATATGGCTCAAGTATCGAATTTGGGATGTATGGGATATTTTGAAAACTGCAGGAGGGTTAGGGCAAAATGTGACCCACCGCCGCTCCCAGTAATTGTCAGATTTTTGGTATAAAAAGTCGGAATTTCAAACTGCGAATAGGTGCAGAGAGCCAGAATTTGGGTCCAAAATATGGCTCAGGTATCGAATTTGGGATGTATGGGATATTTTGAAAACTGAAGGGGGGTTAGGGCAAAATGTGACCCACCGCCGCTTTCAGTAATTGGCATATTTTTGGTATAAAAATTCGGAATTTTAAACTGCAAATAGGTGCAGAGATCCAGAATTTGGGTCCAAAATATGGCTCAGGTATCGAATTTGGGATGTAGGGGATATTTTAAAAACTGCAGGGGGGTTTGGGCAAATGTGACCCACCGCCGCTTTCAGTAATTGGCTTATTTTTGGTATAAAAAGTAGGAATTTTAAACTGCAAATAGGTGCAGAGATCCAGAATTTGGGTCCAAAATATGGCTCAGGTATCGAATTTGGGATGTAGGGAATATTTTGAAAACTGCAGGGGGGTTTGGGCAAAATGTGACCCACTGCCGCTTTCAGTAATTGGCATAATTTTTGTATAAAAAGTCGGAATTTCAAACTGCGAATAGGTGCAGAGAGCCAGAATTTGGGTCCAAAATATGTCTCAGGTATCGAATTTAGGAAGTTTGGGATATTTTGAAAACTGCAGGGGAGTTTGGGCAAAATGTGACCCACCGCTTCTTTCAGTAATTGGCAGATTTTTGGTATAAAAAGTCGGAATTTCAAACAGCGAGAGAGACAGAATTTGAGTCCAAAATATAGCTTAGGTATAGAATTTAGGATGTTAGGAATATTTTGAAAACTGATGGGGGGTGACCCTCCGCCGCTTTCAGTAATTGGCATATTTTGGTACAAAAAGTCGGAATTTCAAACTGCGAATAGGTGCAGAGAGCCAGAATTTGGGTCCAAAATATGGCTCAGGTATCGAATTTGGGTTGTTTTGGATATTTTGAAAACTGCAGGGGCGTTTGGGCAAAATGTGACCAGCGGCGTTCAGTAATGGGCATATTTTTGGTACAAAAAGTCGGAATTTAAAACTGCGAATAGGTGCAGAGAGCCAGAATTTGGGTCCAAAATATGGTTCATGTATCGAATTTGGGATGTTTTTTATATTTTGAGAACTGCAGGGGGGTTTGGGCAAAATGTGACCCACTGCCGCTCTCAGTAATTGGCAGAATTTTGGTATAAAAAGTCGGAATTTCAAACTCCGAATAGGTGCAGAGAGTCAGAATTTGGGTCAAAAATATAGCTCAGGTATCGAATTTGGGATGTATGGGATATTTTGAAAACTGCAGGGGGGTTTGGGCAAAATGTGACCCAGCGCCGCTTTCAGTAATTGGCATATTTTTGGTATAAAAAGTCAGAATTTCAAACAGCGAATAGGTGCAGAGAGCCAGAATTTGGGACCAAAATATTGCTCAGGTATCGAATTTGGGATGTTTTGGATATTTTGAAAACTGCAGGGGGGTTTGGGCAAAATGTGACCCACCGCCGCTTTCATTAATTGGCAAATTTTTGGTATAAAAAGTCGGAATTTCAAACTGCGAATAGGTGCAGAGAGCCAGAATTTGGGTCCAAAATATGGCTCAGGTATCGAATTTGGGATGTTTGGGATATTTTGAAAACTGAAGGGGGGTTTGGGCAAAACGTGACCCACCGCCGCTCTCAGTAATTGGCAGATTTTTGGTATAAAAAGTCGGAATTTCAAACTGCGAATAGGTGCAGAGAGCCAGAATTTGGGTCCAAAATATGGCTCAAGTATCGAATTTGGGATGTATGGGATATTTTGAAAACTGCAGGAGGGTTAGGGCAAAATGTGACCCACCGCCGCTCCCAGTAATTGGCAGATTTTTGGTATAAAAAGTCGGAATTTCAAACTGCGAATAGGTGCAGAGAGCCAGAATTTGGGTCCAAAATATGGCTCAGGTATCGAATTTGGGATGTATGGGATATTTTGAAAACTGAAGGGGGGTTAGGGCAAAATGTGACCCACCGCCGCTTTCAGTAATTGGCATATTTTTGGTATAAAAATTCGGAATTTTAAACTGCAAATAGGTGCAGAGATCCAGAATTTGGGTCCAAAATATGGCTCAGGTATCGAATTTGGGATGTAGGGGATATTTTGAAAACTGCAGGGGGGTTTGGGCAAAATGTGACCCACTGCCGCTTTCAGTAATTGGCATAATTTTTGTATAAAAAGTCGGAATTTCAAACTGCGAATAGTTGCAGAGAGCCAGAATTTGGGTCCAAAATATGTCTCAGGTACCGAGTTTGGGAAGTTTGGGATATTTTGAAAACTGCAGGGGGGTTTGGGCAAAATGTGACCCACCACCGCTTGCAGTAATTGGCAAATTTTTGGTATAAAAAGTCGGAATTTCAAACTGCGAATAGGGGCAGAGAGCAAGAATTTGGGTCCAAAATATGGTTCATGTATCGAATTTGGGATGTTTGGGATATTTTGAAAACTGAAGGGGGGTTTGGGCAAAACGTGATTAACCGCCGCTCCCAGTAATTGGCAGATTTTTGGTATAAAAAGTCAGAATTTCAAACTGCGAATAGGTGCAGAGAGCCAGTTTTAAGTCCAAAATAGGGCTCAGGTATCGAATTTGGGATGTTTGGGATATTTTGAAAACTGCTGGGGGGGTTTGGGCAAATGTGACCCACCGCCGCTTTCAGTAATTGGCTTATTTTTGGTATAAAAAGTAGGAATTTTAAACTGCAAATAGGTGCAGAGATCCAGAATTTGGGTCCAAAATATGGCTCAGGTATCGAATTTGGGATGTAGGGGATAATTTGAAAACTGCAGGGGGGTTTGGCAAAATGTGACCCACTGCCGCTTTCAGTAATTGGCATAATTTTTGTATAAAAAGTCGGAATTTCAAACTGCGAATAGGTGCAGAGAGCCAGAATTTGGGTCCAAAATATGTCTCAGGTATCGAATTTGGGAAGTTTGGGATATTTTGAAAACTGCTGGGGGGTTTGGGCAAAATGTGACCCACCGCTTCTTTCAGTAATTGGCAGATTTTTGGTATAAAAAGTCGGAATTTCAAACAGCGAGAGAGACAGAATTTGGGTCCAAAATATGGCTTAGGTATCGAATTTAGGATGTTTTGAATATTTTGAAAACTGCTGGGGGGTGACCCTCCGCCGCTTTCAGTAATTGGCATATTTTGGTACAAAAAGTCGGAATTTCAAACTGCGAATAGGTGCAGAGAGCCAGAATTTGGGTCCAAAATATAGCTCAGATATCGAATTTGGGATGTTTGGGATATTTTGAAAACTGCAGGGGCGTTTGGGCAAAATGTGACCAGCGGCGTTCAGTAATGGGCATATTTTAGGTATAAAAAGTCGGAATTTAAAACTGCGAATAGGTGCAGAGAGCCAGAATTTGGGTCCAAAATATGGTTCATGTATCGAATTTGGGATGTTTTGGATATTTTGAGAACTGCAGGGGGGTTTGAGCAAAATGTGACCCACTGCCACTCTCAGTAATTGGCAGAATTTTTGTATAAAAATTCGGAATTTCAAACTCCGAATAGGTGCAGAGAGTCAGAATTTGGGTCAAAAATATGGCTCAGGTATCGAATTGTAGACGTTTGGGATATTTTGAAAACTGCAGGGGGGTTTGGGCAAAATGTGACCCAGCGCCGCTTTCAGTAATTGGCATATTTTTGGTATAAAAATTCAGAATTTCAAACAGCGAATAGGTGCAGAGAGCCAGAATTTGGGACCAAAATATTGCTCAGGTATCGAATTTGGGATGTTTTGGATATTTTGAAAACTGCAGGGGGGTTTGGGCAAAATGTGACCCACCGCCGCTTTCATTAATTGGCAAATTTTTGGTATAAAAAGTCGGAATTTCAAACTGCGAATAGGTGCAGAGAGCCAGAATTTGGGTCCAAAATATGGCTCAGGTATCGAATTTGGGATGTTTGGGATATTTTGAAAACTGAAGGGGGGTTTGGGCAAAACGTGACCCACCGCCGCTCTCAGTAATTGGCAGATTTTTGGTATAAAAAGTCGGAATTTCAAACTGCGAATAGGTGCAGAGAGCCAGAATTTGGGTCCAAAATATGGCTCAAGTATCAAATTTGGGATGTATGGGATATTTTGAAAACTGCAGGAGGGTTAGGGCAAAATGTGACCCACCGCCGCTTTCAGTAATTGGCATATTTTTGGTATAAAAAGTCGGAAATTCAAACTGCGAATGGGTGCAGAGAGCCAGAATTTGGATCCAAAATATGGCTCAGGTATCGAATTTGGGATGTTTGGGATATTTTGAAAACTGCAGGGGGGTTTGGGCAAAATGTGACCCACCACCGTTTGCAGTAATTGGCATATTTTTGGTATAAAAAGTCGGAATTTCAAACTGCGAATAGGTGCAGAGAGCCAGCATTTGGGTCCAAAATATGGCTCAGGTATCGAATTTGGGATGTTTGGGATATTTTGAAAACTGCTTGGGGGTTTGGGCAAATGTGACCCACCGCCGCTTTCAGTAATTGGCTTATTTTTGGTATAAAAAGTCGGAATTTCAAACTGCTAATAGGTGCAGTGATCCAGAATTTGGGTCCAAAATATGGCTCAGGTATCGAATTTGGGATGTAGGGGATATTTTGAAAACTGCAGGGGGGTTTGGGCAAAATGTGACCCACCGCCGCTTTCAGTAATTGGCATAATTTTGCTATAAAAAGTCGGAATTTCAAACTGCGAATAGGATCAGAGAGCCAGAATTTGGATCCAAAATATGTCTCAGGTATCGAATTTGGGAAGTTCGGGATATTTTGAAAACTGCAGGGGGGTTTGGGTAAAATGTGCCCACCGCTTCTTTCAGTAATTGGCAGATTTTTGGTATAAAAAGTCGGAATTTCAAACAGCGAGAGAGCCAGAATTTGGGTCCAAAATATGGCTTAGGTATCGAATTTAGGATGTTTGGGATATTTTGAAAACTGCAGGGACGTTTGGGCAAAATGTGACCCACCGCGGCGTTCAGTAATGGGCATATTTTTGGTATAAAAAGTCGGAATTTAAAACTGCGAATAGGTGCAGAGATCCAGAATTTGGGTCCAAAATATGGCTCAGGTATCGAATTTGGGATGTAGGGGATATTTTGAAAACTGCAGGGGGGTTTGGGCAAAATGTGACCCACCGCCGCTTTCAGTAATTGGCATATTATGTTACAAAAAGTCGGAATTTTAAACTGCGAATAGGTGCAGAGAGACAGTATTTGGGTCCAAAATATGGCTCAGGTATCGAATTTGGGATGTAGGGGATATTTTGAAAACTACAGGGGGGTTTGGGCAAAATGTGACCCACCGCCGCTTTAAGTAATTGGCAGATTTTGGGTATAAAAAGTCGGAATTTCAAACTGCGAATACGTGCAGAGAATCAGAATTTTGGTCCAAAATATGGCTCAGGTATCGAATTTGGGATGTTTGGGATATTTTGAAAACTGCAGGGGGGTTTGGCCAAAATGTGACCCACCGCCGCTTTCATTAATTGGCAAATTTTTGGTATAAAAAGTCGGAATTTCAAACTGCGAATAGGTGCAGAGAGCCAGAATTTGGGTCTAAAATATGGCTCAGGTATCGAAATTGAGATGTTTGGGATATTTTGAAAACTGCAGGAGGGGTTTGGGCAAAATGTGACACACCGCCGCTTTCATTAATTGGCAATTTTTTTGTATAAAAAGTCGGAATTTCAAACAGCGAATAGGTGCAGAGAGCCAGAATTTCGGTCTAAAATATGGCTCAGGTATCGAATTTGGGATGTTTTGGATATTTTGAGAACTGCAGGGGGGTTTGGGCAAAATGTGACCCACCGCCGCTCTCAGTAATTGGCAGAATTTTGGTATAAAAAGTCGGAATTTCAAACTGCGAATAGGTGCAGAGAGCCAGAATTTGGGTCCGAAATATGGCTCAGGTATCGAATTTGGGATGTTTGGGATATTTTGAAAACTGCAGTGGGGTTTGGGCAAAATGTGACCCACCGCCGCTTTCAGAAATTGGCATATTTTTGGTATAAAAAGTCGGAATTTTAAACAGCGAATAGGTGCAGAGAGCCAGAAATAATACCAAAAATATGCCAATTACTGCATGCGGCGGTGGGTCACATTTTGCCCAAACCCCCCAGCAGTTTTCAAAATATCCCATACATCCCAAATTCGATACCTGGGCTATATTTTGGACCCAAATTCTGGCTCTCTGCACCTATTCGCAGTTTGAAATTCCGACTTTTTATACCAAAAATCTGCCAAATACTGAGAGCAGCGGTGGGTCACGTTTAGCCCAAACCCCCCTTCAGTTTTCAAAATATCCCAAACATCCCAAATTCGATACCAGAGCCATATTTTGGACCCATATTCTTGCTCTCTGCACCTATTCGCAGTTTGAAATTCCGACTATTTATACCAAAAATTTGCCAATTAATGAAAGCGGCGGTGGGTCACGTTTTGCCCAAACCCCCTTTAGTTTTCAAAATATCCTAAACATCCCAAATTCGATAACTGAGCCATATTTTGACCCAAATTCTGGCTCTCTGCACTTATTCGCAGTTTGAAATTCCGACTTTTTGTACCAAAATATGCCAATTACTGAAAGCGGCGGTGGGTCACCCCCCTGCAGTTTTCAAAATATTCCAAACATCCTAAATTCGATACCTAAGCCATATTTTGGACCCAAATTCTAGCTCTCTCGCTGTTTGAAATTCCGACTTTTTACACCAAAAATCTACCAATTACTAAAAGAAGCGGTGGGTCACATTTTGCCCAAACCCCCCTGCAGTTTTCAAAATATCCCAAACTTCCCAAACTCGATGCCTGAGACATATTTTGGACCCAAATTCTGGCTCTCTGCACCTATTCACAGTTTGAAATTCCGACTTTTTATACCAAAAATAAGCCAATTACTGAAAGCGGCGGTGGGTCACATTTGCCCAAACCCCCCAGCAGTTTTCAAAATATCCCAAACATCCCAAATTCGATACCTGAGCCATATTTTGGACCCAAATACTGGCTCTCTGCACCTATTCGCAGTTTGAAATTCCGACTTTTTATACCAAAAATCTGCCAATTACTGAGAGCGGCGGTGGGTCACGTTTTGCTCAAACCCCCCTTCAATTTTCAAAATATCCCAAACATCCCAAAATCGATACCTGAGCCACATTTTGAACCCAAATTCTGGCTCTCTGCACCTATTCGCAGTTTGAAATTCCGACTTTTTATACCAAAAATTTGCCAAATAATGAAAGCGGCGGTGGGTCACATATTGCACAAATCCCCCTGCAGTTTTCAAAATATCCCAAACGTCTCAAATTCGATACCTGAGCCATATTTTGGGCCCAAATTCCGGCTCTCTGCACCTATTCGCTGTTTGAAATTCCGAATTTTTATACCAAAAATATGCCAATTACTGAAAGCGGCGGTGGGTCACATTTGGCCAAACCCCACTTCAGTTTTCAAAATATCCCAAACATCCCAAATTCGATACCTGAGCCATATTTTGGACAAAAATTCTGGCTCTCTGCACCTATTCGAAGTTTGAAATTCCGACTTTTTATACCAAAAATCTGCCAATTACTGAAAGCGGCGGTGGGTCACATTTTTCCCAAACTCCCCTGCAGTTTTCAAAATATCCCAAACATCCCAAATTCGATACCTAAGCCATATTTTGGACCCAAAATCTGGCTCTCTGCACCTATTCGCAGTTTTAAATTCCGACTTTTTATACCAAAAATATGCCCATTACTGAACGCCGCAGTGGGTCACATTTTGCCCAAACGCCCCTGCAGTTTTCAAAATATCCCAAACATCCCAATTTCGATACCTGAGCCATATTTTGGACCCAAATACTGGCTCACTGCACCTATTCGCAGTTTTAAAATTCCGACTTTTTGTACCAAAATATGCCAATTACTGAAAGCGGCGGTGGGTCACCCCCCTGCAGTTTTCAACATATTCCAAACATCATAAATTCGATACCTAGCCATATTTTGGACCCAAATTCTGGCTCTCTCGCTGTTTGAAATTCCGACTTTTTATACCAAAAATCTGCCAATTACTGAAAGAAGCGGTGGGTCACATTTTGCCCAAACCCCCCTGCAGTTTTCAGAATATTCCAAACATCCTAAATTCGATACCTAAGACATATTTTGGACCCAAATTCTGGCTCTCTCGCTGTTTGAAATTCCGAATTTTTACACCAAAAATCTACCAATTACTGAAAGAAGCGGTGGGTCACATTTTGCCCAAACCCCCCTGCAATTTTCAAAATATCCCAAACTTCGCAAACTCGATGCCTGAGACATATTTTGGACCCAAATTCTGGCTCTCTGCACCTATTCACAGTTTGAAATTCCGAATTTTTATACCAAAATTATGCCAATTACTGAAAGCGGCAGTGGGTCACATTTGACCAAACCCCCCAGCAGTTTTCAAAATATCCCAAACATCCCAAATTCGATACCTGAACCATATTTTGGACCCAAATACTGGCTCTCTGTACCTATTCGCAGTTTGAAATTCCGACTTTTTATTCCAAAAATCTGCCAATTACTGAGAGCGGCGGTGGGTCACGTTTTGCTCAAACCCCCCTTCAGTTTTCAAAATATCCCAAACATCCCAAATTCGATACCTGAGCCACATTTTGAAACCAAATTCTGGCTCTCTGCACCTATTCGCAGTTTGAAATTCCGACTTTTTATACCAAAAATTTGCCAAATAATGAAAGCGGCGGTGGGTCACTTTTTGCACAAATCCCCCTGCAGTTTTCAAAATATCCCAAACGTCTCAAATTCGATACCTGAGCCATGTTTTGGGCCCAAATTCTGGCTCTCTGCACCTATTCGCTGTTTGAAATTCCGACTTTTTATACCAAAAATATGCCAATTACTGAAAGCGGCGGTGGGTCACATTTTGCCCAAACCCCACTTCAGTTTTCAAAATATCCCAAACATCCCAAATTCGATACCTGAGCCATATTTTGGACCCAAATTCTGGCTCTCTGCACCTATTCGAAGTTTGAAATTCCGACTTTTTATACCAAAAATCTGCCAATTACTGAAAGCGGCGGTGGGTCACATTTTTCCCAAACTCCCCTGCAGTTTTCAAAATATCCCAAACATCCCAAATTCGATACCTAAGCCATATTTTGGACCCAAAATCTGGCTCTCTGCACCTATTCGCAGTTTTAAATTCCGACTTTTTATACCAAAAATATGCCCATTACTGAACGCCTCAGTGGGTCACATTTTGCCCAAACGCCCCTGCAGTTTTCAAAATATCCCAAACATCCCAATTTCGATACCTGAGCCATATTTTGGACCCAAATACTGGCTCACTGCACCTATTCGCAGTTTAAAATTCCGACTTTTTGTACCAAAATATGTCAATTACTGAAAGCGGCGGTGGGTCACCCCCCTGCAGTTTTCAAAATATTTCAAACATCCTATTCGATACCTAAGCCATATTTTGGACCCAAATTCTGGCTCTCTCGCTGTTTGAAATTCCGACTTTTTACACCAAAAATCTACCAATTACTGAAAGAAGCGGTGGGTCACATTTTGCCCAAACCCCCCTGCAGTTTTCAAAATATTCCGAACTTCCCAAATTCGATACCTGAGACATATTTTGGATCCAAATTCTGGCTCTCTGCTCGTATTCGCAGTTTGAAATTCCGACATATTATACCAAAATTATGCCAATTACTGAAAGCGGCGGTGGGTCACATTTTGCCCAAACCCCCCTGCAGGTTTTCAAAATATCCCCTACATCCCAAATTCGATACCTGAGCCATATTTTGGACCCAAATTCTGGATCACTGCACCTATTAGCAGTTTGAAATTCCGACTTTTTATACCAAAAATAAGCCAATTACTGAAAGCGGCGGTGGGTCACATTTGCCCAAACCCCCAAGCAGTTTTCCAAATATCCCAAACATCCCAAATTCGATACCTGAGCCATATTTTGGACCCAAATGCTGGCTCTCTGCACCTATTCGCAGTTTGAAATTACGGGTTTTATACCAAAAATATGCCAATTACTGAAAGTGGCGGTGGGTCACATTTTGCCCAAACCCGCCTGCAGTTTTCAAAATATCCCAAACATCCCAAATTCGATACATGAACCCTATTTTGGACCCAAATTCTTGCTCTCTGCCCCTATTCGCAGTTTGAAATTCCGACTTTTTATACCAAAAATATGCCAATTACTGCAAGCGGTGGTGGATCACATTTTGCCCAAACCCCCCTGCAGTATTCAAAATATCCCAAACATCCCAAATTCGATACCTGAGCCATATTTTGGTCCAAAATTCTGGCTCTCTGCACCTATTCGCAGTTTGAAATTCCGACTTTTTATACCAAAAATCTGCCAATTACTGAAAGCGGCGGTGGGTCACATTTTGCCCTAACCCCCCTGCAGTTTTCAAAATATCCCATACATCCCAAATTCGATACCTGAGCCATATTTTGGACCCAAATTCTGGCTCTCTGCACCTATTCGCCATTTGAAATTCCGACTTTTTATACCAAAAATCTGCCAATTAATGAAAGCGGCGGTGGGTCACATTTTGCCCAAACCCCCCTGCAGTTTTCAAAATATCCCAAACATCCCAAATTCGATACCAGAGCCATATTTTGGACCCAAATTCTGGCTCTCTGCACCTATTCGGAGTTTGAAATTCCGACTTTTTATACCAAAATTCTGCCAATTACTGAGAGCGGCGGTAGTTCACATTTTGGCCAAACCCCCCTGCAGTTCTCAAAATATCCAAAACATCCCAAATTCGATACCTGAGCCATATTTTAGACCCAAATTCTGGCTCTCTGCACCTATTCGCTGTTTGAAATTCCGACTTTTTATACCAAAAATATGCCAATTACTGAAAAAGGCGGTGGGTCACATTTTGCCCAAACCCCCCTGCAGTTTTTAAAATATCCCAAACGTCTCAAATTCGATACCTGAGCCATATTTTGGACCAAAATTCTGGCTCTCTGCACCTATTCGCAGTTTGAAATTCCGAATTTTTATACCAAAATTCTGCCAATTACTGAGAGCGGCGGTGGGTCACATTTTGCCCAAACCCCCCTGCAGTTCTCAAAATATCCAAAATATCCCAAATTCGATACCTGAGCCAAATTTTAGACCCAAATTCTGGCTCCCTGCACATATTCGCTGTTTGAAATTCCGACTTTTTATACCAAAAATTTGCCAATTAATGAAAGCGGAGGGGTGTCACATTTTGCCCAAACCCCTCCTGCAGTTTTCAAAATATCCCCTACATCCCAAATTCGATACCTGAGCCATATTTTGGAACCAAATTCTGGATCACTGCACCTATTAGCAGTTTGAAATTCCGACTTTTTATACCAAAAATAAGCCAATTACTGAAAGCGGCGGTGGGTCACATTTGCCCAAATCCCCAAGCAGTTTTCAAAATATCCCAAACATCCCAAATTCGATACCTGAGCCATATTTTGGACCCAAATGCTGGCTCTCTGCACCTATTCGCAGTTTGAAATTACGGGTTTTATACCAAAAATATGCCAATTACTGAAAGTGGCGGTGGGTCACATTTTGCCCAAACCCGCCTGCAGTTTTCAAAATATCCCAAACATCCCAAATTCGATACATGAACCATATTTTGGACCCAAATTCTTGCTCTCTGCCCCTATTCGCAGTTTGAAATTCCGACTTTTTATACCAAAAATATGCCAATTACTGCAAGCGGTGGTGGATCACATTTTGCCCAAACCCCCCTGCAGTATTCAAAATATCCCAAACATCCCAAATTCGATACCTGAGCCATATTTTGGTCCAAAATTCTGGCTCTCTGCACCTATTCGCAGTTTGAAGTTCCGACTTTTTATACCAAAAATCTGCCAATTACTGAAAGCGGCGGTGGGTCACATTTTGCCCTAACCCCCCAGCAGTTTTTAAAATATCCCATACATCCCAAATTCGATACCTGGGCTATATTTTGGACCCAAATTCTGGCTCTCTGCACCTATTCGCAGTTTGAAATTCCGACTTTTTATACCAAAAATCTGCCAAATACTGAGAGCAGCGGTGGGTCACGTTTTGCCCAAACCCCCCTTCAGTTTTCAAAATATCCCAAACATCCCAAATTCGATACCAGAGCCATATTTTGGACCCATATTCTTGCTCTCTGCACCTATTCGCAGTTTGAAATTCCGACTTTTTATACCCAAAATTTGCCAATTAATGAAAGCGGCGGTGGGTCACGTTTTGCCCAAACCCCCCTTCAGTTTTCAAAATATCCTAAACATCCCAAATTCGATACCTGAGCCATATTTTGACCCAAATTCTGGCTCTCTGCACTTATTCGCAGTTTGAAATTCCGACTTTTTGTACCAAAATATGCCAATTACTGAAAGCGGCGGTGGGTCACCCCCCTGCAGTTTTCAAAATATTCCAAACATCCTAAATTCGATACCTAAGCCATATTTTGGACCCAAATTCTGGCTCTCTCGCTGTTTGAAATTCCGAATTTTTACACCAAAAATCTACCAATTACTGAAAGAAGCGGTGGGTCACATTTTGCCCAAACCCCCCTGCAATTTTCAAAATATCCCAAACTTCCCAAACTCGATGCCTGAGACATATTTTGGACCCAAATTCTGGCTCTCTGCACCTATTCACAGTTTGAAATTCCGAATTTTTATACCAAAATTATGCCAATTACTGAAAGCGGCAGTGGGTCACATTTGACCAAACCCCCCAGCAGTTTTCAAAATATCCCAAACATCCCAAATTCGATACCTGAGCCATATTTTGGACCCAAATACTGGCTCTCTGCACCTATTCGCAGTTTGAAATTCCGACTTTTTACACCAAAAATCTACCAATTACTGAAAGAAGCGGTGGGTCACATTTTGCCCAAACCCCCCTGCAGTTTTCAAAATATTCCGAACTTCCCAAATTCGATACCTGAGACATATTTTGGATCCAAATTCTGGCTCTCTGCTCGTATTCGCAGTTTGAAATTCCGACATATTATACCAAAATTATGCCAATTACTGAAAGCGGCGGTGGGTCACATTTTGCCCAAACCCCCCTGCAGGTTTTCAAAATATCCCCTACATCCCAAATTCGATACCTGAGCCATATTTTGGACCCAAATTCTGGATCACTGCACCTATTAGCTGTTTGAAATTCCGACTTTTTATACCAAAAATAAGCCAATTACTGAAAGCGGCGGTGGGTCACATTTGCCCAAACCCCCAAGCAGTTTTCAAAATATCCCAAACATCCCAAATTCGATACCTGAGCCATATTTTGGACCCAAATGCTGGCTCTCTGCACCTATTCGCAGTTTGAAATTACGGGTTTTATACCAAAAATATGCCAATTACTGAAAGTGGCTGTGGGTCACATTTTGCCCAAACCCGCCTGCAGTTTTCAAAATATCCCAAACATCCCAAATTCGATACATGAACCCTATTTTGGACCCAAATTCTTGCTCTCTGCCCCTATTCGCAGTTTGAAATTCCGACTTTTTATACCAAAAATATGCCAATTACTGCAAGCGGTAGTGGATCACATTTTGCCCAAACCCCCCTGCAGTATTCAAAATATCCCAAACATCCCAAATTCGATACCTGAGCCATATTTTGGTCCAAAATTCTGGCTCTCTGCACCTATTCGCAGTTTGAAATTCTGACTTTTTATACCAAAAATCTGCCAATTACTGAAAGCGGCGGTGGGTCACATTTTGCCCTAACCCCCCTGCAGTTTTCAAAATATCCCATACATCCCAAATTCGATACCTGAGCCATATTTTGGACCCAAATTCTGGCCCTCTGCACCTATTCGCCATTTGAAATTCCGACTTTTTATACCAAAAATCTGCCAATTAATGAAAGCGGCGGTGGGTCACATTTTGCCCAAACCCCCCTGCAGTTTTCAAAATATCCCAAACATCCCAAATTCGATACCAGAGCCATATTTTGGACCCAAATTCTGGCTCTCTGCACCTATTCGGAGTTTGAAATTCCGACTTTTTATACCAAAATTCTGCCAATTACTGAGAGCGGCGGTAGTTCACATTTTGGCCAAACCCCCCTGCAGTTCTCAAAATATCCAAAACATCCCAAATTCGATACCTGAGCCATATTTTAGACCCAAATTCTGGCTCTCTGCACCTATTCGCTGTTTGAAATTCCGACTTTTTATACCAAAAATATGCCAATTACTGAAAGAGGCGGTGGGTCACATTTTGCCCAAACCCCCCTGCAGTTTTTAAAATATCCCAAACGTCTCAAATTCGATACCTGAGCCATATTTTGGACCAAAATTCTGGCTCTCTGCACCTATTCGCAGTTTGAAATTCCGAATTTTTATACCAAAATTCTGCCAATTACTGAGAGCGGCGGTGGGTCACATTTTGCCCAAACCCCCCTGCAGTTCTCAAAATATCCAAAACATCCCAAATTCGATACCTGAGCCAAATTTTAGACCCAAATTCTGGCTCCCTGCACATATTCGCTGTTTGAAATTCCGACTTTTTATACCAAAAATTTGCCAATTAATGAAAGCGGAGGGGTGTCACATTTTGCCCAAACCCCTCCTGCAGTTTTCAAAATATCCCCTACATCCCAAATTCGATACCTGAGCCATATTTTGGAACCAAATTCTGGATCACTGCACCTATTAGCAGTTTGAAATTCCGACTTTTTATACCAAAAATAAGCCAATTACTGAAAGCGGCGGTGGGTCACATTTGCCCAAATCCCCAAGCAGTTTTCAAAATATCCCAAACATCCCAAATTCGATACCTGAGCCATATTTTGGACCCAAATGCTGGCTCTCTGCACCTATTCGCAGTTTGAAATTACGGGTTTTATACCAAAAATATGCCAATTACTGAAAGTGGCGGTGGGTCACATTTTGCCCAAACCCGCCTGCAGTTTTCAAAATATCCCAAACATCCCAAATTCGATACATGAACCATATTTTGGACCCAAATTCTTGCTCTCTGCCCCTATTCGCAGTTTGAAATTCCGACTTTTTATACCAAAAATATGCCAATTACTGCAAGCGGTGGTGGATCACATTTTGCCCAAACCCCCCCTGCAGTATTCAAAATATCCCAAACATCCCAAATTCGGTACCTGAGCCATATTTTGGTCCAAAATTCTGGCTCTCTGCACCTATTCGCAGTTTGAAGTTCCGACTTTTTATACCAAAAATCTGCCAATTACTGAAAGCGGCGGTGGGTCACATTTTGCCCTAACCCCCCAGCAGTTTTTAAAATATCCCATACATCCCAAATTCGATACCTGGGCTATATTTTGGACCCAAATTCTGGCTCTCTGCACCTATTCGCAGTTTGAAATTCCGACTTTTTATACCAAAAATCTGCCAAATACTGAGAGCAGCGGTGGGTCACGTTTTGCCCAAACCCCCCTTCAGTTTTCAAAATATCCCAAACATCCCAAATTCGATACCAGAGCCATATTTTGGACCCATATTCTTGCTCTCTGCACCTATTCGCAGTTTGAAATTCCGACTTTTTATACCCAAAATTTGCCAATTAATGAAAGCGGCGGTGGGTCACGTTTTGCCCAAACCCCCCTTCAGTTTTCAAAATATCCTAAACATCCCAAATTCGATACCTGAGCCATATTTTGACCCAAATTCTGGCTCTCTGCACTTATTCGCAGTTTGAAATTCCGACTTTTTGTACCAAAATATGCCAATTACTGAAAGCGGCGGTGGGTCACCCCCCTGCAGTTTTCAAAATATTCCAAACATCCTAAATTCGATACCTAAGCCATATTTTGGACCCAAATTCTGGCTCTCTCGCTGTTTGAAATTCCGAATTTTTACACCAAAAATCTACCAATTACTGAAAGAAGCGGTGGGTCACATTTTGCCCAAACCCCCCTGCAATTTTCAAAATATCCCAAACTTCCCAAACTCGATGCCTGAGACATATTTTGGACCCAAATTCTGGCTCTCTGCACCTATTCACAGTTTGAAATTCCGAATTTTTATACCAAAATTATGCCAATTACTGAAAGCGGCAGTGGGTCACATTTGACCAAACCCCCCAGCAGTTTTCAAAATATCCCAAACATCCCAAATTCGATACCTGAGCCATATTTTGGACCCAAATACTGGCTCTCTGCACCTATTCGCAGTTTGAAATTCCGACTTTTTACACCAAAAATCTACCAATTACTGAAAGAAGCGGTGGGTCACATTTTGCCCAAACCCCCCTGCAGTTTTCAAAATATTCCGAACTTCCCAAATTCGATACCTGAGACATATTTTGGATCCAAATTCTGGCTCTCTGCTCGTATTCGCAGTTTGAAATTCCGACATATTATACCCAAATTATGCCAATTACTGAAAGCGGGACTCGCCGCTCCGCTACCGGAGGGCGCTGACGTTCGGCCCGGGCTGTCAGTGTTGACCTGTACCTGCTGCGTGGTGGTCGTCTTGTTGACGGTGTGGTGCGGCCATTGGCCGGGGCCTGGCGGGTGTCATGGCGTCGACTAGTGGTGGCCGTGTTCGCCGGGTCGACACCGCCCGGCTTGATTTCTCGGCCCCCATTGACTGGCCCTTGGTGGAGGTTGCCCTTATGGACGTCATGCGTGTTGAGTACCAAGATCTCTACGGTGTTGAGAAACTTTCCCCTACCCGGGTGGCGGTGACATTCTCCTCGGCGCAGGTGTATCAGCTGTTTGTGCGTCGATGGGGTACACGGACGCATGTACTTCCAGGTTCTGCTGTGACGGTGGAGGTCTCCGATCCGTGGGGCCCCCTGACGTATGTGAGCGTTCATGGTGCGCCGGTGCAGTTTCCTGAGGAGGAGCTGTCCGCCGCGTTCCGTCGGTATGGTGAGGTGGTGGGGCAGCGTCATGCCTGTCTGCTTAGTGGGCGCCTGAAGGGGCTCCGTATGGGTGCCCGTACTTTGCGCATGCGGCTCTCTGGGGCTATTCCCTCTCGGGTGGCTGTGTGTGGGTTTTATGTGCGTGTGTTCTACCAGGGGCAGACTCGCTCCTGTTTCCGGTGTGGTGAGGTAGGCCATTTCGCTGCAGCTTGCCGTGCCCCTCGCCCGGAGGACCCATCGGTTTTCCATGCGGATGATTTTCCACTTCTGCCGGAGGCTGGGGCGCCCCCAGCGGGCCCGGGCTCTGTGGGTGTGCCTCTGGAGGCGTCGTCCCCAGCTGTCCCTACCTCTCCGTCTGCTGCTGGGTCCTCTACTATGTCTGTTGACTCTGATGCTCTCGCGGCTCCTGCTTCGGGTGCGCCTATGCTGGTGGCGGCGGAGGTACATCGCGCCCGAGTGTCTCCTTGCAATCCGACGTGTGTGGTGTAGTGCCGGAGGGCGACCCGTGTGCAGTGGCCAGTGTGCTTCCCGAGGCCAGGGGCGGTGTTGATACTGTGTCTCCTGACGGCCAGCCTAGCGGTGTTCCTGATGCTGGTGCCGTGGCGCAGCCGCCTGCTGTCGCTTGTGCTGTGCCTCCTGTGGTTGCATTGGGCTCTTCTGTTCCTCGACGAAAGCGCGCTCCGAGGGATCGGTCGCGCAGCAGGGGCCCCCCTGGGAAGAGGATCGAGGCTTCGGGTGGTGTGCCTTTGGCTGGTGCTCCTCCCTCCGCTTCTCCAGTGGTTCCTCCTCCCCCTTCGGAAGCGGGATCTGGGGATGAGCGGGGCATTGAGCGTGGTGTCGGGCTCGGGGCAGCGGAGGAAGTGGAAAAACTGTGGATGGTGTCCTCGACGCCTGGGGCGCCCTCTTCGCATGGTGTATCTCCTGTGATTTTGAAGGCGGTTCCTGGCCGGTCGTCTTCCAGGGTGCGGCAGGGGGTTGAGCCTGGTGGTGTGGATGTGGCTCCCGCTGCGGCTGCAGTTGTGTCCCCTGGGGGACGCGTTGGGTTGGGGGTGTCCTGAGGTTCTCCCGATGGCGCCCTCTGTTGTCTGTGCGTCTTTGAATGTTCGTGGTTTGAATGATCTTGGGGTCCAGTTGGGCCTGTTGGATGTTCTGCAGGAGCAGCGTGTGGATGTGGCTCTGATCCAGGAGCATAATGTTCGTGAGGTGTCTGTGCTGCAGTGTTTAAGTGCGCATTTTCATGTTGTGCTCAACCCGCCGAGGACGTCCTTCGGGGGGACGCTTATGTTGTTTTCTAGGAGGGCTTCCTTCTCCGTGCTTCACACGGAGATGGATGAAGATGGGCGGGTTTTGTTTGTGAGGGTTGAGTTTTTGGGGGTCGTTCTTCCGTTCCTGACGGTGTACGCCCCCTCGGGGGTGGCTCGCCGTCGGGAACAGGAGGAGTTTTTTCGGGTGGGGCTTCTCCCTTTCCTGCGTCATGATACGCGGAGTATGGTTTTTGGTGGTGATTTTAACTGTGTGACGAGTGCGCGGGACTGTAGTAGCGCCCGCCCGCAGAATGTCTCGGGTGCGCTGCTGGAGGTGGTGCGTTCTTGCGGTTTCAAGGATGCTGCTGTGCTCTATGGGGGCGAGTTGTCCTTTACTTTTGCTGCGCATGGGGCGCGTTCGCGGATTGATCGCGTGTATGTTACTGGCGGGGGGTGTTCTGTGTTTGCTTTCCACACTGTCCCGGTTGCTTTCTCAGACCATAGTCTCGTGGTGGTCCGGGTTGGTGTGCCCAGTCAGGTACGGGTCGGCGCGGGGTGGTGGAAGCTGAATTGTGGGTTGTTGCGTTCTCCGAGGGTTTGTGGGCAGTTTCGGGTTTGGTGGGTCGGGGTTCTCGCCCGGCGGTGTGATTTTCCTTCTGTCTTAGATTGGTGGGAGTGGTGTAAGGAGCAATGTCGGTTGTTTTTTCGGGTGGCTGCCAAACGTGAGGCTGCTGGAAGGTTTGGGTTGCTGCAGTTGTTCCAGGCGAGGCTTTCGCGGTTGTATGTGCGGTACAATGCTGGGATTGACTGTTTTGGGGAGATTGCGGAGTGTAAGGAGCGTATTTGTGGTTTGCGGAATGAGTGGGCCGAGGGTGTTCGTGTGCGTGCTCGTGTGAGTGAACGTGTTGACGGGGAACGGCTCTCTCCTTATCTTTTAGGGAAGGTGAAGGCTGCGCGGGACGGTGTTCTTTTTACGGCTCTGCAAAGGCCGGATGGGTCTGTTGTTTCGGACACCGGTGGTGTGTTGCATTATGTGCGGCAAGAGTTGGTTGCGCTCTATGGGGAGGTGGTAGGGGACGACGCGATTGCGGAAGGTTTTTTAGGTGGTTGTGCTCCGGGGTTGTCTGCTGCTGATTGTGTTGGTTTGGAGGAAGATGTTTCGTTGGGGGAGCTTTTCGGTGTGGTGAGGTCATTTCGTTCCGGGAAGGTGCCGGGCTCGGATGGTCTTCCTGTCGAGTTTTATGTTGCCTTTTGGGATGTGTTGGGTGATGTTCTTTTGGAGGTGGTCCGGACTTGCCTCCGGGGGTGCGTTCTGCCTGTATCTCAGTGCGTTGGGATTGTGCGGCTGCTTCCGAAGCCGGGCGATTTGCGGTTCTTCTCGAACTGGAGACCCATTACTTTGTTGAATGTGGACTATAAGATCCTGTCCAAGATTTTAGCTGGTCGGTGTCGCCGTGTGGTTGCGTCTGTGGTTTCCGTGGAACAGTTTTGTGGTGTTCCAGGTCGCTCGTTACTGCAGTGCAATGCGTTATTTCGGGATGTGCTTCTGTACGTGTCGGGCTCTCGCTTGTCTGCAGCGATGCTTTGCCTGGATTGGTCTAAGGCTTTTGACCGTGTTTCGTTAGCTTTTGTTTTTCGTGTGTTAGAGAGGCTTGGTTTTCCGCCTTTGTTTGTTTGTTGGGTGCGTATGTTGTACGCTCAGTGTTGCAGTCGGGTTTGCATCAATGGGTTCTTGAGTGCTCCTTTCCCTGTCCGCCGTTCGGTGAGGCAGGGTTGTCCGCTTTCCATGCTCCTTTATGTGCTCTTTCAGGAGCCTTTTTTTCGGGCGGTCAAGGCTTGTGCGTTGATCCGTCCCCCCCGGCTGCCTTCTGATCTTCGGTTACCCATCTGCGGTTATGCGGATGATACCATCCTGTTCGTGGCCTCTGCTGGTTCTGTTCGGGCTGTCCAGGTCGTGGTTGAGAGGTTTGAGTTGGCCACTGGGGCCCAGGTCAATCGTGCCAAATCTGGTCTTATGGGTATCGGTGAGTGGTCCTCTCGCCTTGTGTGGGAGGGGTCTTGGTTTCCGGTGGTCTCCTCTCTGCGAGTTCTGGGGATCACCTGGTTCGCTTCTTACGAGAGATCTTTGGAATTTAATTGGGGTGCGGTTTCTCGTAGTGTTGGTGTTGCGGTTGGGTTGTTGGCTGCGCGCCCGTTAACAATTTATCAGCGGGCGTTGCTTGTTACTTGTAAAGTTCTGTCACGTGTCTGGTTCGTGGCTCGGTGTTTCCCCCGAGATCGCCGGCTGGCTCTGGGGTTGGAACGTCAGGTTTATAGGTACGTGTGGTGTGGTCGTTACCACCCGGTTCGTCGCTCGACGTTGGTGTTAGCGGTGCGGGAAGGTGGGGTTGGTATTCCTGATGTGTTTACCAGGGCTCGGGCGCTGTTCTGGGTCTCGTTGCGTCAGGGTTTAGCGTTGGGTGGGGGGCTCAATGCTTTGTGTGTTTTTTATTGTTCGGTCCGGTTTAGTTTTTTGGTGGATTGCGGTGTTTGTCGGGAGGTGGCCTTTTGTACCCCTCCTGTTTACTCCTGGGCGGTAGACATTCTTCGGGCTGTCTGTCGTTGTCCGGGTTATATGTCTCTCTCAGTGAAGGCGATTTATGGGGTTCTATTTTGTCGTGTTCAGCCGCGGGTGGAGTCTTTATTCCCGTGTTGGGATTGGGGGGAGGTGTGGGCGGCGTTAGGGGCGCGGTTTTTGGCGCCGCAGCAGCGGGAGTTGTTGTTTCGCATGTTGCATTTGTCGTTGGCGACAAATGACCGGTTGTGCATGCTGGGTTTGCGTGCCTCTGACGCATGTGTCCACTGTGGTTTGCCTGAAACTCAGTTACATGTTTTCTATTTTTGTGAGAGGCTGAGTGGTTTGCTTGCTTGGTTTCGTGCTGTGTTGGCCGTGGTTTGTGGGCCGGGATGTCGGGGTGTTTTTTTGCCGTTTTTGTTTTTGTCTTTTCCGCGGGGCTCTCGACGGGTGCGTAATACGCTCTGTCTTCTTGTCGCTGACTATGTGTATTGTGTGTGGGTTGGCCGGAGGGAGGGTTATGGGGTTGATAGGGTTTTGGGGTTTTTGAGAGGGCGCTTACGGTTCACCTGGTGGTGGCTGCAGCGTGCTTTTCCGGATGATTTTTGTGGTTGGTTTACTGGTGCGTATGTTCGTGGGGCTGCTTTTGAGTGATTGGTCGTGGGTTGGGCTCGTGGATGTTGGCTGTGGGTTGGTTGGGTGGGTCTTGTTCCGGTTTGTTTTCGGTCCCCGGTCCTCCGATGGGCCTCCTCGGCGGGGGTTGGGCGGGGTGTGTGTGTGTGGTTGTTTTGTTCTGTTGTGGTTGCTCCTGTGGGTGTGTGTTTCGTTGGGTGTGCTTGTGTGTGGGTGTGGTTTTTATGTTTTCCCTGGCTCCTGCGTGGGCCTTTTGTTTGCCTTGTATGGGTTTTATGTTTTGTGCATTTTTGTTCTTTGTGGTATGTATGCTTATGTGCTCCTCTGTGTTTGGAGCGTGCCTTTTCTGTCTTTTGTGATTTTCTGTGTGGGGGGGTTGGGGTGCCCGGGTTATGTTTTGTCCTCCCCCCCCCCCCTTTTCATGTACTACTGTTCCTGTGTTATGAGTTTTTTTGCCATTACTGATTGTTATTTCTCTTTTTATGTGCCATGTACTTTGCCTTGTGCTATTTATGTATTATTTATCTGTTCTTTCTTGATTTGTGTTTTGTGTTCTGCCTTTGTATTATGTCTTTTTAATTATGCTTGAGGAAACGGAGTAAGAAAAAAGAAATGTACTCAGTTATTTCTGTTTGACTTTCACTGTATGTATTTCCATGTTTTTTGTTTAATGTAGTTTTGTAATTTTGCCTCTTAGGGGTTTCGGAGGCCTGTTGTTCTGTACTTTTATGCACCTGTGTTTGGGTTGTTGGGCTGGGCTTGTATGTGCGCTCTCCTTTTGTATTTCTGTACTTAAGGTTGTGTGGATGTGCCTATGTTTTATGTTATTTCTGTTGTGTGCTATTAATGACATGTTCTGTTTTTTGTGGTACATACTGTCCCCGTTTCTGGGTTCTCTTTTTTTTTTGTGCCTTGTGTCATGTGTTTTCTTTCTTGGTTTTTGTTGGGTATGTTTAGTGTATCCGTGGTTTACTTCCTTTGTTATATTGTCCTGTGTATGTTCATAACTTGTTTGTTCGGCGGGTGTCTGTTTTGTACATTGTGTATTCTTTTATAAAAATAAAAAAAAAAAAAAATTACTGAAAGCGGCGGTGGGTCACATTTTGCCCAAACCCCCCTGCAGGTTTTCAAAATATCCCCTACATCCCAAATTCGATACCTGAGCCATATTTTGGACCCAAATTCTGGATCACTGCACCTATTAGCAGTTTGAAATTCCGACTTTTTATACCAAAAATAAGCCAATTACTGAAAGCGGCGGTGGGTCACATTTGCCCAAACCCCCAAGCAGTTTTCAAAATATCCCAAACATCCCAAATTCGATACCTGAGCCATATTTTGGACCCAAATGCTGTCTCTCTGCACCTATTCGCAGTTTGAAATTACGGGTTTTATACCAAAAATATGCCAATTACTGAAAGTGGCGGTGGGTCACATTTTGCCCAAACCCGCCTGCAGTTTTCAAAATATCCCAAACATCCCAAATTCGATACATGAACCCTATTTTGGACCCAAATTCTTGCTCTCTGCCCCTATTCGCAGTTTGAAATTCCGACTTTTTATACCAAAAATATGCCAATTACTGCAAGCGGTGGTGGATCACATTTTGCCCAAACCCCCCTGCAGTATTCAAAATATCCCAAACATCCCAAATTCGATACCTGAGCCATATTTTGGTCCAAAATTCTGGCTCTCTGCACCTATTCGCAGTTTGAAATTCCGACTTTTTATACCAAAAATCTGCCAATTACTGAAAGCGGCGGTGGGTCACATTTTGCCCTAACCCCCCTGCAGTTTTCAAAATATCCCATACATCCCAAATTCGATACCTGAGCCATATTTTGGACCCAAATTCTGGCTCTCTGCACCTATTCGCCATTTGAAATTCGACTTTTTATACCAAAAATCTGCCAATTAATGAAAGCGGTGGTGGGTCACATTTTGCCCAAACCCCCCTGCAGTTTTCAAAATATCCCAAACATCCCAAATTCGATACCAGAGCCATATTTTGGACCCAAATTCTGGCTCTCTGCACCTATTCGGAGTTTGAAATTCCGACTTTTTATACCAAAATTCTGCCAATTACTGAGAGCGGCGGTAGTTCACATTTTGGCCAAACCCCCCTGCAGTTCTCAAAATATCCAAAACATCCCAAATTCGATACCTGAGCCATATTTTAGACCCAAATTCTGGCTCTCTGCACCTATTCGCTGTTTGAAATTCCGACTTTTTATACCAAAAATTTGCCAATTAATGAAAGCGGCGGTGGGTCACATTTTGCCCAAACCCCTCCTGCAGTTTTAAAAATATCCCAAACATCTCAATTTCGATACCTGAGCCATATTTTAGACCCAAATTCTGGCTCTCTGCACCTATTCGCTGTTTGAAATTCCGACTTTTTATACCAAAAATATGCCAATTGCTGAAAGAGGCGGTGGGTCACATTTTGCCCAAACCCCCCTGCAGTTTTTAAAATATCCCAAACGTCTCAAATTCGATACCTGAGCCATATTTTGGACCAAAATTCTGGCTCTCTGCACCTATTCGCAGTTTGAAATTCCGAATTTTTATACCAAAATTCTGCCAATTACTGAGAGCGGCGGTGGGTCACATTTTGCCCAAACCCCCCTGCAGTTCTCAAAATATCCAAAACATCCCAAATTCGATACCTGAGCCAAATTTTAGACCCAAATTCTGGCTCCCTGCACATATTCGCTGTTTGAAATTCCGACTTTTTATAACAAAAATTTGCCAATTAATGAAAGCGGAGGGGTGTCACATTTTGCCCAAACCCCTCCTGCAGTTTTCAAAATATCCCCTACATCCCAAATTCGATACCTGAGCCATATTTTGGAACCAAATTCTGGATCACTGCACCTATTAGCAGTTTGAAATTCCGACTTTTTATACCAAAAATAAGCCAATTACTGAAAGCGGCGGTGGGTCACATTTGCCCAAATCCCCAAGCAGTTTTCAAAATATCCCAAACATCCCAAATTCGATACCTGAGCCATATTTTGGACCCAAATGCTGGCTCTCTGCACCTATTCGCAGTTTGAAATTACGGGTTTTATACCAAAAATATGCCAATTACTGAAAGTGGCGGTGGGTCACATTTTGCCCAAACCCGCCTGCAGTTTTCAAAATATCCCAAACATCCCAAATTCGATACATGAACCATATTTTGGACCCAAATTCTTGCTCTCTGCCCCTATTCGCAGTTTGAAATTCCGACTTTTTATACCAAAAATATGCCAATTACTGCAAGCGGTGGTGGATCACATTTTGCCCAAACCCCCCTGCAGTATTCAAAATATCCCAAACATCCCAAATTCGATACCTGAGCCATATTTTGGTCCAAAATTCTGGCTCTCTGCACCTATTCGCAGTTTGAAGTTCCGACTTTTTATACCAAAAATCTGCCAATTACTGAAAGCGGCGGTGGGTCACCCCCCTGCAGTTTTCAAAATATTCCAAACATCCTAAATTCGATACCTAAGCCATATTTTGGACCCAAATTCTGGCTCTTTCGCTGTTTGAAATTCCGAATTTTTACACCAAAAATCTACCAATTACTGAAAGAAGCGGTGGGTCACATTTTGCCCAAACCCCCCTGCAATTTTCAAAATATCCCAAACTTCCCAAACTCGATGCCTGAGACCTATTTTGGACCCAAATTCTGGCTCTCTGCACCTATTCACAGTTTGAAATTCCGAATTTTTATACCAAAATTATGCCAATTACTGAAAGCGGCAGTGGGTCACATTTGACCAAACCCCCCCAGCAGTTTTCAAAATATCCCAAACATCCCAAATTCGATACCTGAGCCATATTTTGGACCCAAATACTGGCTCTCTGCACCTATTCGCAGTTTGAAATTCCGACTTTTTATACCAAAAATCTGCCAATTACTGAGAGCGGCGGTGGGTCACGTTTTGCTCAAACCCCCCTTCAGTTTTCAAAATATCCCAAACATCCCAAATTCGATACCTGAGCCACATTTTGAAACCAAATTCAGGCTCTCTGCACCTATTCGCAGTTTGAAATTCCGACTTTTTATACCAAAAATTTGCCAAATAATGAAAGCGGCGGTGGGTCACTTTTTGCACAAATCCCCCTGCAGTTTTCAAAATATCCCAAACGTCTCAAGTTCGATACCTGAGCCATATTTTGGGCCCAAATTCTGGCTCTCTGCACCTATTCGCTGTTTGAAATTCCGACTTTTTATACCAAAAATATGCCAATTACTGAAAGCGGCGGTGGGTCACATTTTGCCCAAACCCCACTTCAGTTTTCAAAATATCCCAAACATCCCAAATTCGATACCTGAGCCATATTTTGGACCCAAATTCTGGCTCTCTGCACCTATTCGAAGTTTGAAATTCCGACTTTTTATACCAAAAATCTGCCAATTACTAAAAGCGGCGGTGGGTCACATTTTTCCCAAACTCCCCTGCAGTTTTCAAAATATCCCAAACATCCCAAATTCGATACCTAAGCCATATTTTGGACCCAAAATCTGGCTCTCTGCACCTATTCGCAGTTTTAAATTCCGACTTTTTATACCAAAAATATGCCCATTACTGAACGCCGCAGTGGGTCACATTTTGCCCAAACGCCCCTGCAGTTTTCAAAATATCCCAAACATCCCAATTTCGATACCTGAGCCATATTTTGGACCCAAATACTGGCTCACTGCACCTATTCGCAGTTTAAAATTCCGACTTTTTGTACCAAAATATGTCAATTACTGAAAGCGGCGGTGGGTCACCCCCCTGCAGTTTTCAAAATATTCCAAACATCCTAAATTCGATACCTAAGCCATATTTTGGACCCAAATTCTGGCTCTCTCGCTGTTTGAAATTCCGACTTTTTACACCAAAAATCTACCAATTACTGAAAGAAGCGGTGGGTCACATTTTGCCCAAACCCCCCTGCAGTTTTCAAAATATTCCGAACTTCCCAAATTCGATACCTGAGACATATTTTGGATCCAAATTCTAGCTCTCTGCTCGTATTCGCAGTTTGAAATTCCGACATATTATACCAAAATTATGCCAATTACTGAAAGCGGCGGTGGGTCACATTTTGCCCAAACCCCCCTGCAGGTTTTCAAAATATCCCCTACATCCCAAATTCGATACCTGAGCCATATTTTGGACCCAAATTCTGGATCACTGCACCTATTAGCAGTTTGAAATTCCGACTTTTTATACCAAAAATAAGCCAATTACTGAAAGCGGCGGTGGGTCACATTTGCCCAAACCCCCAAGCAGTTTTCAAAATATCCCAAACATCCCAAATTCGATACCTGAGCCATATTTTGGACCCAAATGCTGGCTCTCTGCACCTATTCGCAGTTTGAAATTACGGGTTTTATACCAAAAATATGCCAATTACTGAAAGTGGCGGTGGGTCACATTTTGCCCAAACCTGCCTGCAGTTTTCAAAATATCCTAAACATCCCAAATTCGATACATGAACCCTATTTTGGACCCAAATTCTTGCTCTCTGCCCCTATTCGCAGTTTGAAATTCCGACTTTTTATACCAAAAATATGCCAATTACTGCAAGCGGTGGTGGATCACATTTTGCCCAAACCCCCCTGCAGTATTCAAAATATCCCAAACATCCCAAATTCGATACCTGAGCCATATTTTGGTCCAAAATTCTGGCTCTCTGCACGTATTCGCAGTTTGAAATTCCGACTTTTTATACCAAAAATCTGCCAATTACTGAAAGCGGCGGTGGGTCACATTTTGCCCTAACCCCCCTGCAGTTTTCAAAATATTCCAAACATCCTAAATTCGATACCTAAGCCATATTTTGGACCCAAATTCTGGCTCTTTCGCTGTTTGAAATTCCGAATTTTTACACCAAAAATCTACCAATTACTGAAAGAAGCGGTGGGTCACATTTTGCCCAAACCCCCCTGCAATTTTCAAAATATCCCAAACTTCCCAAACTCGATGCCTGAGACCTATTTTGGACCCAAATTCTGGCTCTCTGCACCTATTCACAGTTTGAAATTCCGAATTTTTATACCAAAATTATGCCAATTACTGAAAGCGGCAGTGGGTCACATTTGACCAAACCCCCCCAGCAGTTTTCAAAATATCCCAAACATCCCAAATTCGATACCTGAGCCATATTTTGGACCCAAATACTGGCTCTCTGCACCTATTCGCAGTTTGAAATTCCGACTTTTTATACCAAAAATCTGCCAATTACTGAGAGCGGCGGTGGGTCACGTTTTGCTCAAACCCCCCTTCAGTTTTCAAAATATCCCAAACATCCCAAATTCGATACCTGAGCCACATTTTGAAACCAAATTCAGGCTCTCTGCACCTATTCGCAGTTTGAAATTCCGACTTTTTATACCAAAAATTTGCCAAATAATGAAAGCGGCGGTGGGTCACTTTTTGCACAAATCCCCCTGCAGTTTTCAAAATATCCCAAACGTCTCAAGTTCGATACCTGAGCCATATTTTGGGCCCAAATTCTGGCTCTCTGCACCTATTCGCTGTTTGAAATTCCGACTTTTTATACCAAAAATATGCCAATTACTGAAAGCGGCGGTGGGTCACATTTTGCCCAAACCCCACTTCAGTTTTCAAAATATCCCAAACATCCCAAATTCGATACCTGAGCCATATTTTGGACCCAAATTCTGGCTCTCTGCACCTATTCGAAGTTTGAAATTCCGACTTTTTATACCAAAAATCTGCCAATTACTAAAAGCGGCGGTGGGTCACATTTTTCCCAAACTCCCCTGCAGTTTTCAAAATATCCCAAACATCCCAAATTCGATACCTAAGCCATATTTTGGACCCAAAATCTGGCTCTCTGCACCTATTCGCAGTTTTAAATTCCGACTTTTTATACCAAAAATATGCCCATTACTGAACGCCGCAGTGGGTCACATTTTGCCCAAACGCCCCTGCAGTTTTCAAAATATCCCAAACATCCCAATTTCGATACCTGAGCCATATTTTGGACCCAAATACTGGCTCACTGCACCTATTCGCAGTTTAAAATTCCGACTTTTTGTACCAAAATATGTCAATTACTGAAAGCGGCGGTGGGTCACCCCCCTGCAGTTTTCAAAATATTCCAAACATCCTAAATTCGATACCTAAGCCATATTTTGGACCCAAATTCTGGCTCTCTCGCTGTTTGAAATTCCGACTTTTTACACCAAAAATCTACCAATTACTGAAAGAAGCGGTGGGTCACATTTTGCCCAAACCCCCCTGCAGTTTTCAAAATATTCCGAACTTCCCAAATTCGATACCTGAGACATATTTTGGATCCAAATTCTAGCTCTCTGCTCGTATTCGCAGTTTGAAATTCCGACATATTATACCAAAATTATGCCAATTACTGAAAGCGGCGGTGGGTCACATTTTGCCCAAACCCCCCTGCAGGTTTTCAAAATATCCCCTACATCCCAAATTCGATACCTGAGCCATATTTTGGACCCAAATTCTGGATCACTGCACCTATTAGCAGTTTGAAATTCCGACTTTTTATACCAAAAATAAGCCAATTACTGAAAGCGGCGGTGGGTCACATTTGCCCAAACCCCCAAGCAGTTTTCAAAATATCCCAAACATCCCAAATTCGATACCTGAGCCATATTTTGGACCCAAATGCTGGCTCTCTGCACCTATTCGCAGTTTGAAATTACGGGTTTTATACCAAAAATATGCCAATTACTGAAAGTGGCGGTGGGTCACATTTTGCCCAAACCTGCCTGCAGTTTTCAAAATATCCTAAACATCCCAAATTCGATACATGAACCCTATTTTGGACCCAAATTCTTGCTCTCTGCCCCTATTCGCAGTTTGAAATTCCGACTTTTTATACCAAAAATATGCCAATTACTGCAAGCGGTGGTGGATCACATTTTGCCCAAACCCCCCTGCAGTATTCAAAATATCCCAAACATCCCAAATTCGATACCTGAGCCATATTTTGGTCCAAAATTCTGGCTCTCTGCACGTATTCGCAGTTTGAAATTCCGACTTTTTATACCAAAAATCTGCCAATTACTGAAAGCGGCGGTGGGTCACATTTTGCCCTAACCCCCCTGCAGTTTTCAAAATATCCCATACATCCCAAATTCGATACCTGAGCCATATTTTGGACCCAAATTCTGGCTCTCTGCACCTATTCGCCATTTGAAATTCCGACTTTTTATACCAAAAATCTGCCAATTAATGAAAGCGGCGGTGGGTCACATTTTGCCCAAACCCCCCTGCAGTTTTCAAAATATCCCAAACATCCCAAATTCGATACCTGAGCCATATTTTGGACCCAAATTCTGGCTCTCTGCACCTATTCGGAGTTTGAAATTCCGACTTTTTATACCAAAATTCTGCCAATTACTGAGAGCGGCGGTAGTTCACATTATGGCCAAACCCCCCTGCAGTTCTCAAAATATCCAAAACATCCCAAATTCGATACCTGAGCCATATTTTAGACCCAAATTCTGGCTCTCTGCATCTATTCGCAGTTTTAAATTCCGAATTTTTATACAAAAAATATGCCCATTACTGAACGCCGCGTTTGGTCACATTTTGCCCAAACGCCCCTGCAGTTTTCAAAATATTCCAAACATCCTAAATGCGATACCTAAGCCATATTTTGGTCCCAAATTCTGGCTCTCTCGCTGTTTGAAATTCCGACTTTTTATACGAAAAATCTGCCAATTACTGAAAGAAGCGGTGGGTCACATTTTGCCCAAACCCCCTTGCAGTTTTCAAAATATCCCGAACTTCCCAAATTCGATACATGAGACATATTTTGGATATAAATTCTGGCTCTCTGCTCCTATTCGCAGTTTGAAACTCCGACTTTTTATACCAAAATTATGCCAATTACTGAAAGCGGCGGTGGGTCACATTTGCCCAAACCCCCCAGCAGTTTTCAAAATATCCCAAACATCCCAAATTCGATACCTGAGACATATTTTGGACCCAAATTCTGGATCACTGCACCTATTAGCAGTTTGAAATTCCGACTTTTTATACCAAAAATAAGCCAATTACTAAAAGCGGCGGTGGGTCACATTTGCCCAAACCCCCAAGCAGTTTTCAAAATATCCCAAACATCCCAAATTCGATACCTGAGCCATATTTTGGACCCAAATGCTGGCTCTCTGCACCTATTCGCAGGTTGAAATTCCGGGTTTTATACCAAAAATATGCCAATTACTGAAAGTGGCGGTGGGTCACATTTTGCCCAAACCCGCCTGCAATTTTCAAAATATCCCAAACATCCCAAATTCGATACATGAACCATATTTTGGACCCAAATTCCTGCTCTCTGCCCCTATTCGCAGTTTGAAATTCCGACTTTTTATACCAAAAATATGCCAATTACTGCAAACGGTGGTGGGTCACATTTTGCCCAAACCCCCCTGCAGTTTTCAAAATATCCCAAACAACCCAAATTCGATACCTGAGCCATATTTTGGATCCAAATTCTGGCTCTCTGCACCCATTCGCAGTTTGAATTTCCGACTTTTTATACCAAAAATATGCCAATTACTGAAAGCGGCGATGGGTCACATTTTGCCCTAACCCCCCTGCAGTTTTCAAAATATCCCATACATCCCAAATTCGATACCTGAGCCATATTTTGGACCCAAATTCTGGCTCTCTGCACCTATTCGCTGTTTGAAATTCCGACTTTTTATACGAAAAATTTGCCAATTAATGAAAGTGGCGGTGGGTCACATTTTGCCCAAACCCCCCTGCAGTTTTCAAAATATCCCAAACATCCCAAATTCGATACCTGAGCCATATTTTGGACCCAAATTCTGATTCTCTGCACCTATTCGCTGTTTGAAATTCCGACTTTTTATACCAAAAATTTGCCAATTAATGAAAGCGGCGGTGGGTCACATTTTGCCCAAACCCCTCCTGCAGTTTTAAAAATATCCCAAACATCTCAATTTCGATACCTGAGCCATATTTTAGACCCAAATTCTGGCCCTCTGCAACTATTCGCTGTTTGAAATTCCGACTTTTTATACCAAAAATATGCCAATTACTGAAAGAGGCGGTGGGTCACATTTTGCCCAAACCCCCCTGCAGTTTTTAAAATATCCCAAACGTCTCAAATTCGATACCTGAGCCATATTTTGGACCCAAATTCTGGCTCTCTGCACCTATTCGCTGTTTGAAATTCGGACTTTTTATACCAAAAATATGCCAATTACTGAAAGCGGCGGTGGGTCACATTTTGCCCAAACCCCCCTGCAGTTTTTAAAATATCCCAAACATCCCAAATTCGATACCTGAGCCATATTTTGGACCAAAATTCTGGCTCTCTGCACCTATTCGCAGTTTGAAATTCCGAATTTTTATACCAAAATTCTGCCAATTACTGAGAGCGGCGGTGGGTCACATTTTGCCCAAACCCCCCTGCAGTTCTCAAAATATCCAAAACATCCCAAATTCGACACCTGAGCCAAATTTTAGACCCAAATTCTGGCTCTCTGCACATATTCGCTGTTTGAAATTCCGACTTTTTATACCAAAAATTTGTCAATTAATGAAAGCGGAGGGGTGTCACATTTTGCCCAAACCCCTCCTGCAGTTTTCAAAGTATCCCAAACATCTCAATTTCGATACCTGAGCCATATTTTAGACCCAAATTCTGGCTCTCTGCACCTATTCGCTGTTTGAAATTCCGACTTTTTATACCAAAAATATGCCAATTACTGAAAGCAGCGGTGGGTCACATTTTGCCCAAACCCCACTTCAGTTTTCAAAATATCCCAAACATCCCAATTTCGATACCTGAGCCATATTTTGGACCCAAATTCTGGCTCTCTGCACCTATTCGCAGCTTGAAATTCCTACTTTTTATACCAAAAATTTGCCAATTAATGAAAGCGGCGGTGGGTCACATTTTGCCCAAACCCCCCTGCAGTTTTCAAAATATCCCAAACATCCCAAATTCGATACCTGAGCCATATTTTGGACCCAAATTCTGATTCTCTGCACCTATTCGCAGTTTCAAATTCCGACTTTTTATACCCAAAATCTGCCAATTACTGAAAGCGGCGGTGGGTCACATTTTGCCCAAACCCCCCTGCAGTTTTCAAAATATCCCAAACATCCCAAATTCGATACCTGAGACATATTTTGGACCCAAATTCTGATTCTCTGCACCTATTCGCAGTTTGAAATTCCGACTTTTTATACCCAAAATCTGCCAATTACTGAAAGCGGCGGTGAGTCACATTTTTCCCAAACTCCCCTGCAGTTTTCAAAATATCCCAAACATCCCAAATTCGATACCTGAGCCATATTTTGGACCCAAATTCTGGCTCTCTGCACCTATTCGCAGTTTTAAATTCCGAATTTTTATACAAAAAATATGCCCATTACTGAACGCCGCGTTTGGTCACATTTTGCCCAAACGCCCCTGCAGTTTTCAAAATATTCCAAACATCCTAAATGCGATACCTAAGCCATATTTTGGTCCCAAATTCTGGCTCTCTCGCTGTTTGAAATTCCGACTTTTTATACGAAAAATCTGCCAATTACTGAAAGAAGCGGTGGGTCACATTTTGCCCAAACCCCCTTGCAGTTTTCAAAATATCCCGAACTTCCCAAATTCGATACATGAGACATACTTTGTATCCAAATTCTGGCTCTCTGCTCCTATTCGCAGTTTGAAACTCCGACTTTTTATACCAAAATTATGCCAATTACTGAAAGCGGCGGTGGGTCACATTTGCCCAAACCCCCCAGCAGTTTTCAAAATATCCCAAACATCCCAAATTCGATACCTGAGACATATTTTGGACCCAAATTCTGGATCACTGCACCTATTAGCAGTTTGAAATTCCGACTATTTATATCAAAAATAAGCCAATTACTGAAAGCGGCGGTGGGTCACATTTGCCCAAACCCCCCAGCAGTTTTCAAAATATCCCAAACATCCCAAATTCGATACCTGAGACATATTTTGGACCCAAATTCTGGATCACTGCACCTATTAGCAGTTTGAAATTCCGACTTTTTATACCAAAAATAAGCCAATTACTAAAAGCGGCGGTGGGTCACATTTGCCCAAACCCCCAAGCAGTTTTCAAAATGTCCCAAACATCCCAAATTCGATACCTGAGCCATATTTTGGACCCAAATGCTGGCTCTCTGCACCTATTCGCAGGTTGAAATTCCGGGTTTTATACCAAAAATATGCCAATTACTGAAAGTGGCGGTGGGTCACATTTTGCCCAAACCCGCCTGCAATTTTCAAAATATCCCAAACATCCCAAATTCGATACATGAACCATATTTTGGACCCAAATTCCTGCTCTCTGCCCCTATTCGCAGTTTGAAATTCCGACTTTTTATACCAAAAATATGCCAATTACTGCAAACGGTGGTGGGTCACATTTTGCCCAAACCCCCCTGCAGTTTTCAAAATATCCCAAACATCCCAAATTCGATACCTGAGCCATATTTTGGATCCAAATTCTGGCTCTCTGCACCCATTCGCAGTTTGAATTTCCGACTTTTTATACCAAAAATATGCCAATTACTGAAAGCGGCGATGGGTCACATTTTGCCCTAACCCCCCTGCAGTTTTCAAAATATCCCATACATCCCAAATTCGATACCTGAACCATATTTTGGAAACAAATTCTGGCTCTCTGCACCTATTCGCTGTTTGAAATTCCGACTTTTTATACGAAAAATTTGCCAATTAATGAAAGTGGCGGTGGGTCACATTTTGCCCAAACCCCTCCTGCAGTTTTAAAAATATCCCAAACATCTCAATTTCGATACCTGAGCCAAATTTTAGACCCAAATTCTGGCTCTCTGCACATATTCGCAGTTTGAAATTCCGAATTTTTATACCAAAAATATGCCAATTACTGAAAGAGGCGGTGGGTCACATTTTGCCCAAACCCCCCTGCAGTTTTTAAAATATCCCAAACGTCTCAAATTCGATACCTGAGCCATATTTTGGACCCAAATTCTGGCTCTCTGCACCTATTCGCTGTTTGAAATTCGGACTTTTTATACCAAAAATATGCCAATTACTGAAAGCGGCGGTGGGTCACATTTTGCCCAAGCCCCCCTGCAGTTTTCAAAATATCCCAAACATCCCAAATTCGATACCTGAGCCATATTTTGGACCAAAATTCTGGCTCTCTGCACCTATTCGCAGTTTGAAATTCCGAATTTTTATACCAAAATTCTGCCAATTACTGAGAGCGGCGGTGGGTCACATTTTGCCCAAACCCCCCTGCAGTTCTCAAAATATCCAAAACATCCCAAATTCGATACCTGAGCCAAATTTTAGACCCAAATTCTGGCTCTCTGCACATATTCGCTGTTTGAAATTCCGACTTTTTATACCAAAAATTTGTCAATTAATGAAAGCGGAGGGGTGTCACATTTTGCCCAAACCCCTCCTGCAGTTTTCAAAATATCCCAAACATCTCAATTTCGATACCTGAGCCATATTTTAGACCCAAATTCTGGGTCTCTGCACCTATTCGCTGTTTGAAATTCCGACTTTTTATACCAAAAATATGCCAATTACTGAAAGCAGCGGTGGGTCACATTTTGCCCAAACCCCACTTCAGTTTTCAAAATATCCCAAACATCCCAATTTCGATACCTGAGCCATATTTTGGACCCAAAATCTGGCTCTCTGCACCTATTCGCAGTTTGAAATTCCTACTTTTTATACCAAAAATTTGCCAATTAATGAAAGCGGCGGTGGGTCACATTTTGCCCAAACCCCCCTGCACTTTTCAAAATATCCCAAACATCCCAAATTCGATACCTGAGCCATATTTTGGACCCAAATTCTGATTCTCTGCATCTATTCGCAGTTTGAAATTCCGACTTTTTATACCCAAAATCTGCCAATTACTGAAAGCGGCGGTGGGTCACATTTTGCCCAAACCCCCCTGCAGTTTTCAAAATATCCCAAACATCCCAAATTCGATACCTGAGCCATATTTTGGACCCAAATTCTGATTCTCTGCACCTATTCGCAGTTTGAAATTCCGACTTTTTATACCCAAAATCTGCCAATTACTGAAAGCGGCGGTGAGTCACATTTTTCCCAAACTCCCCTGCAGTTTTCAAAATATCCCAAACATCCCAAATTCGATACCTGAGCCATATTTTGGACCCAAATTCTGGCTCTCTGCACCTATTCGCAGTTTTAAATTCCGAATTTTTATACAAAAAATATGCCCATTACTGAACGCCGCGTTTGGTCACATTTTGCCCAAACGCCCCTGCAGTTTTCAAAATATTCCAAACATCCTAAATGCGATACCTAAGCCATATTTTGGTCCCAAATTCTGGCTCTCTCGCTGTTTGAAATTCCGACTTTTTATACGAAAAATCTGCCAATTACTGAAAGAAGCGGTGGGTCACATTTTGCCCAAACCCCCTTGCAGTTTTCAAAATATCCCGAACTTCCCAAATTCGATACATGAGACATATTTTGGATCCAAATTCTGGCTCTCTGCTCCTATTCGCAGTTTGAAACTCCGACTTTTAATACCAAAATTATGCCAATTACTGAAAGCGGCGGTGGGTCACATTTGCCCAAACCCCCCAGCAGTTTTCAAAATATCCCAAACATCCCAAATTCGATACCTGAGACATATTTTGGACCCAAATTCTGGATCACTGCACCTATTAGCAGTTTGAAATTCCGAATATTTATATAAAAAATAAGCCAATTACTGAAAGCGGCGGTGGGTCACATTTGCCCAAACCCCCCAGCAGTTTTCAAAATATCCCAAACATCCCAAATTCGATACCTGAGACATATTTTGGACCCAAATTCTGGATCACTGGACCTATTAGCAGTTTGAAATTCCGACTTTTTATACCAAAAATAAGCCAATTACTAAAAGCGGCGGTGGGTCACATTTGCCCAAACCACCAAGCAGTTTTCAAAATATCCCAAACATCCCAAATTCGATACCTGAGCCATATTTTGGACCCAAATGCTGGCTCTCTGCACCTATTCGCAGGTTGAAATTCCGGGTTTTATACCAAAAATATGCCAATTACTGAAAGTGGCGGTGGGTCACATTTTGCCCAAACCCGCCTGCAATTTTCAAAATATCCCAAACATCCCAAATTCGATACATGAACCATATTTTGGACCCAAATTCCTGCTCTCTGCCCCTATTCGCAGTTTGAAATTCCGACTTTTTATACCAAAAATATGCCAATTACTGCAAACGGTGGTGGGTCACATTTTGCCCAAACCCCCCTGCAGTTTTCAAAATATCCCAAACATCCCAAATTCGATACCTGAGCCATATTTTGGATCCAAATTCTGGCTCTCTGCACCCATTCGCAGTTTGAATTTCCGACTTTTTATACCAAAAATATGCCAATTACTGAAAGCGGCGATGGGTCACATTTTGCCCTAACCCCCCTGCAGTTTTCAAAATATCCCATACATCCTAAATTCGATACCTGAGCCATATTTTGGACCCAAATTCTGGCTCTCTGCACCTATTCGCTGTTTGAAATTCCGACTTTTTATACGAAAAATTTGCCAATTAATGAAAGTGGCGGTGGGTCACATTTTGCCCAAACCCCCCTGCAGTTTTCAAAATATCCCAAACATCCCAAATTCGATACCTGAGCCATATTTTGGACCAAAATTCTGATTCTCTGCACCTATTCGCAGTTTGAAATTCCGACTTTTTATACCAAAAATTTGCCAATTAATGAAAGCGGCGGTGGGTCACATTTTGCCCAAACCCCCTCCTGCAGTTTTAAAAATATCCCAAACATCTCAATTTCGATACCTGAGCCATATTTTAGACCCAAATTCTGGCTCTCTGCACCTATTCGCTGTTTGAAATTCCGACTTTTTATACCAAAAATATGCCAATTACTGAAAGAGGCGGTGGGTCACATTTTGCCCAAACCCCCCTGCAGTTTTTAAAATATCCCAAACGTCTCAAATTCGATACCTAAGCCATATTTTGGACCCAAATTCTGGCTCTCTGCACCTATTCGCTGTTTGAAATTCGGACTTTTTATACCAAAAATATGCCAATTACTGAAAGCGGCGGTGGGTCACATTTTGCCCAAACCCCCCTGCAGTTTTCAAAATATCCCAAACATCCCAAATTCGATACCTGAGCCATATTTTGGACCAAAATTCTGGCTCTCTGCACCTATTCGCAGTTTGAAATTCCGAATTTTTATACCAAAATTCTGCCAATTACTGAGAGCGGCGGTGGGTCACATTTTGCCCAAACCCCCCTGCAGTTCTCAAAATATCCAAAACATCCCAAATTCGATACCTGAGCCAAATTTTAGACCCAAATTCTGGCTCTCTGCTAATATTCGCTGTTTGAAATTCCGACTTTTTATACCAAAAATTTGTCAATTAATGAAAGCGGAGGGGTGTCACATTTTGCCCAAACCCCTCCTGCAGTTTTCAAAATATCCCAAACATCTCAATTTCGATACCTGAGCCATATTTTAGACCCAAATTCTGGCTCTCTGCACCTATTCGCTGTTTGAAATTCCGACTTTTTATACCAAAAATATGCCAATTACTGAAAGCAGCGGTGGGTCACATTTTGCCCAAACCCCACTTCAGTTTTCAAAATATACCAAACATCCCAATTTCGATACCTGAGCCATATTTTGGACCCAAATTCTGGCTCTCTGCACCTATTTGCAGCTTGAAATTCCTACTTTTTATACCAAAAATTTGCCAATTAATGAAAGCGGCGGTGGGTCACATTTTGCCCAAACCCCCCTGCAGTTTTAAAAATATCCCAAACATCCCAAATTCGATACCTGAGCCATATTTTGGACCCAAATTCTGATTCTCTGCACCTATTCGCAGTTTGAAATTCCGAATTTTTATACCCAAAATCTGCCAATTACTGAAAGCGGCGGTGGGTCACATTTTGCCCAAACCCCCCTGCAGTTTTCAAAATATCCCAAACATCCCAAATTCGATACCTGAGCCATATTTTGGACCCAAATTCTGATTCTCTGCACCTATTCGCAGTTTGAAATTCCGACTTTTTATACCCAAAATCTGCCAATTACTGAAAGCGGCGGTGAGTCACATTTTTCCCAAACTCCCCTGCAGTTTTCAAAATATCCCAAACATCCCAAATTCGATACCTGAGCCATATTTTGGACCCAAATTCTGGATCTCTGCACCTATTCGCAGTTTTAAATTCCGAATTTTTATACAAAAAATATGCCCATTACTGAACGCCGCGTTTGGTCACATTTTGCCCAAACGCCCCTGCAGTTTTCAAAATATTCCAAACATCCTAAATGCGATACCTAAGCCATATTTTGGTCCCAAATTCTGGCTCTCTCGCTGTTTGAAATTCCGACTTTTTATACGAAAAATCTGCCAATTACTGAAAGAAGCGGTGGGTCACATTTTGCCCAAACCCCCTTGCAGTTTTCAAAATATCCCGAATTTCCCAAATTCGATACATGAGACATATTTTGGATCCAAATTCTGGCTCTCTGCTCCTATTCGCAGTTTGAAACTCCGAATTTTTATACCAAAATTATGCCAATTACTGAAAGCGGCGGTGGGTCACATTTGCCCAAACCCCCCAGCAGTTTTCAAAATATCCCAAACATCCCAAATTCGTTACCTGAGACATATTTTGGACCCAAATTCTGGATCACTGCACCTATTAGCAGTTTGAAATTCCGACTTTTTATACAAAAAATAAGCCAATTACTAAAAGCGGCGGTGGGTCACATTTGCCCAAACCCCCAAGCAGTTTTCAAAATATCCCAAACATCCCAAATTCGATACCTGAGCCATATTTTGGACCCAAATGCTGGCTCTCTGCACCTATTCGCAGGTTGAAATTCCGGGTTTTATACCAAAAATATGCCAATTACTGAAAGTGGCGGTGGGTCACATTTTGCCCAAACCCGCCTGCAATTTTCAAAATATCCCAAACATCCCAAATTCGATACATGAACCATATTTTGGACCCAAATTCCTGCTCTCTGCCCCTATTCGCAGTTTGAAATTCCGACTTTTTATACCAAAAATATGCCAATTACTGCAAACGGTGGTGGGTCACATTTTGCCCAAACCCCCCTGCAGTTTTCAAAATATCCCAAACATCCCAAATTCGATACCTGAGCCATATTTTGGATCCAAATTCTGGCTCTCTGCACCCATTCGCAGTTTGAATTTCCGACTTTTTATACCAAAAATATGCCAATTACTGAAAGCGGCGATTGGTCACATTTTGCCCTAACCCCCCTGCAGTTTTCAAAATATCCCATACATCCCAAATTCGATACCTGAGCCATATTTTGGACCCAAATTCTGGCTCTCTGCACCTATTCGCTGTTTGAAATTCCGACTTTTTATACGAAAAATTTGCCAATTAATGAAAGTGGCGGTGGGTCACATTTTGCCCAAACCCCCCTGCAGTTTTCAAAATATCCCAAACATCCCAAATTCGATACCTGAGCCATATTTTGGACACAAATTCTGATTCTCTGCACCTATTCGCAGTTTGAAATTCCGACTTTTTATACAAAAAATGTGCCAATTAATAAAAGCGGCGGTGGGTCACATTTTGCCCAAACCCCCTCCTGCAGTTTTAAAAATATCCCAAACATCTCAATTTCGATACCTGAGCCATATTTTAGACCCAAATTCTGGCTCTCTGCACCTATTCGCTGTTTGAAATTCCGACTTTTTATACCAAAAATATGCCAATTACTGAAAGAGGCGGTGGGTCACATTTTGCCCAAACCCCCGTGCAGTTTTTAAAATATCCCAAACGTCTCATATTCGATACCTGAGTCATATTTTGGACCCAAATTCTGGCTCTCTGCACCTATTCGCTGTTTGAAATTCGGACTTTTTATACCAAAAATATGCCAATTACTGAAAGCGGCGGTGGATCACATTTTGCCCAAACCCCCCTGCAGTTTTCAAAATATCCCAAACATCCCAAATTCGATACCTGAGCCATATTTTGGACCAAAATTCTGGCTCTCTGCACCTATTCGCAGTTTGAAAATCCGAATTTTTATACCAAAATTCTGCCAATTACTGAGAGCGGCGGTGGGTCACATTTTGCCCAAACCCCCCTGCAGTTCTCAAAATATCCAAAACATCCCAAATTCGATACCTGAGCCATATTTTGGACCCAAATTCTGATTCTCTGCACCTATTCGCAGTTTGAAATTCCGACTTTTTATTCCCAAAATCTGCCAATTACTGAAAGCGGCGGTGAGTCACATTTTTCCCAAACTCCCCTGCAGTTTTCAAAATATCCCAAACATCCCAAATTCGATACCTGAGCCATATTTTGGACCCAAATTCTGGCTCTCTGCACCTATTCGCAGTTTTAAATTCCGAATTTTTATACCAAAAATATGCCCATTACTGAACGCCGCGTTTGGTCACATTTTGCCCAAACGCCCCTGCAGTTTTCAAAATATTCCAAACATCCTAAATTCGATACCTAAGCCATATTTTGGTCCCAAATTCTGGCTCTCTCGCTGTTTGAAATTCCGACTTTTTATACGAAAAATCTGCCAATTACTGAAAGAAGCGGTGGGTCACATTTTGCCCAAACCCCCTTGCAGTTTTCAAAATATCCCGAACTTCCCAAATTCGATACATGAGACATATTTTGGATCCAAATTCTGGCTCTCTGCTCCTATTCGCAGTTTGAAACTCCGACTTTTTATACCAAAATTATGCCAATTACTGAAAGCGGCATTGGGTCACATTTGCCCAAACCCCCCAGCAGTTTTCAAAATATCCCAAACATCCCAAATTCGATACCTGAGACATATTTTGGACCCAAATTCTGGATCACTGCACCTATTAGCAGTTTGAAATTCCGACTATTTATACCAAAAATTAGCCAATTACTGAAAGCGGCGGTGGGTCACATTTGCCCAAACCCCCCAGCAGTTTTCAAAATATCCCAAACATCCCAAATTCGATACCTGAGACATATTTTGGACCCAAATTCTGGATCACTGCACCTATTAGCAGTTTGAAATTCCGACTTTTTATACCAAAAATAAGCCAATTACTAAAAGCGGCGGTGGGTCACATTTGCCCAAACCCCCAAGCAGTTTTCAAAATATCCCAAACATCCCAAATTCGATACCTGAGCCATATTTTGGACCCAAATGCTGGCTCTCTGCACCTATTCGCAGGTTGAAATTCCGGGTTTTATACCAAAAATATGCCAATTACTGAAAGTGGCGGTGGGTCACATTTTGCCCAAACCCGCCTGCAATTTTCAAAATATCCCAAACATCCCAAATTCGATACATGAACCATATTTTGGACCCAAATTCCTGCTCTCTGCCCCTATTCGCAGTTTGAAATTCCGACTTTTTATAACAAAAATATGCCAATTACTGCAAACGGTGGTGGGTCACATTTTGCCCAAACCCCCCTGCAGTTTTCAAAATATCCCAAACATCCCAAATTCGATACCTGAGCCATATTTTGGATCCAAATTCTGGCTCTCTGCACCCATTCGCAGTTTGAATTTCCGACTTTTTATACCAAAAATATGCCAATTACTGAAAGCGGCGATGGGTCACATTTTGCCCTAACCCCCCTGCAGTTTTCAAAATATCCCATACATCCCAAATTCGATACCTGAGCCATATTTTGGACCCAAATTCTGGCTCTCTGCACCTATTCGCTGTTTGAAATTCCGACTTTTTATACGAAAAATTTGCCAATTAATGAAAGTGGCAGTGGGTCACATTTTGCCCAAACCCCCCTGCAGTTTTCAAAATATCCCAAACATCCCAAATTCGATACCTGAGCCATATTTTGGACCCAAATTCTGATTCTCTGCACCTATTCGCAGTTTGAAATTCCGACTTTTTATACCAAAAATTTGCCAATTAATGAAAGCGGCGGTGGGTCACATTTTGCCCAAACCCCTCCTGCAGTTTTAAAAATATCCCAAACATCTCAATTTCGATACCTGAGCCATATTTTAGACCCAAATTCTTGCTCTCTGCACCTATTCGCTGTTTGAAATTACGACTTTTTATACCAAAAATATGCCAATTACTGAAAGCGGCGGTGAGTCACATTTTTCCCAAACCCCCCTGCAGTTTTCAAAATATCCCAAACATCCCAAATTCGATACTTGAGCCATATTTTGGACCCAAATTCTGGCTCTCTGCACCTATTCGCAGTTTTAAATTCCGAATTTTTATACCAAAAATATGCCCATTACTGAACGCCGCGTTTGGTCACATTTTGCCCAAACGCCCCTGCAGTTTTCAAAATATTCCAAACATCCTAAATTCGATACCTAAGCCATATTTTGGTCCCAAATTCTGGCTCTCTCGCTGTTTGAAATTCCGACTTTTTATACGAAAAATCTGCCAATTACTGAAAGAAGCGGTGGGTCACATTTTGCCCAAACCCCCTTGCAGTTTTCAAAATATCCCGAACTTCCCAAATTCGATACATGAGACATATTTTGGATCCAAATTCTGGCTCTCTGCTCCTATTCGCAGTTTGAAACTCCGACTTTTTATACCAAAATTATGCCAATTACTGAAAGCGGCATTGGGTCACATTTGCCCAAACCCCCCAGCAGTTTTCAAAATATCCCAAACATCCCAAATTCGATACCTGAGACATATTTTGGACCCAAATTCTGGATCACTGCACCTATTAGCAGTTTGAAATTCCGACTATTTATACCAAAAATTAGCCAATTACTGAAAGCGGCGGTGGGTCACATTTGCCCAAACCCCCCAGCAGTTTTCAAAATATCCCAAACATCCCAAATTCGATACCTGAGACATATTTTGGACCCAAATTCTGGATCACTGCACCTATTAGCAGTTTGAAATTCCGACTTTTTATACCAAAAATAAGCCAATTACTAAAAGCGGCGGTGGGTCACATTTGCCCAAACCCCCAAGCAGTTTTCAAAATATCCCAAACATCCCAAATTCGATACCTGAGCCATATTTTGGACCCAAATGCTGGCTCTCTGCACCTATTCGCAGGTTGAAATTCCGGGTTTTATACCAAAAATATGCCAATTACTGAAAGTGGCGGTGGGTCACATTTTGCCCAAACCCGCCTGCAATTTTCAAAATATCCCAAACATCCCAATTTCGATACATGAACCATATTTTGGACCCAAATTCCTGCTCTCTGCCCCTATTCGCAGTTTGAAATTCCGACTTTTTATAACAAAAATATGCCAATTACTGCAAACGGTGGTGGGTCACATTTTGCCCAAACCCCCCTGCAGTTTTCAAAATATCCCAAACATCCCAAATTCGATACCTGAGCCATATTTTGGATCCAAATTCTGGCTCTCTGCACCCATTCGCAGTTTGAATTTCCGACTTTTTATACCAAAAATATGCCAATTACTGAAAGCGGCGATGGGTCACATTTTGCCCTAACCCCCCTGCAGTTTTCAAAATATCCCATACATCCCAAATTCGATACCTGAGCCATATTTTGGACCCAAATTCTGGCTCTCTGCACCTATTCGCTGTTTGAAATTCCGACTTTTTATACGAAAAATTTGCCAATTAATGAAAGTGGCAGTGGGTCACATTTTGCCCAAACCCCCCTGCAGTTTTCAAAATATCCCAAACATCCCAAATTCGATACCTGAGCCATATTTTGGACCCAAATTCTGATTCTCTGCACCTATTCGCAGTTTGAAATTCCGACTTTTTATACCAAAAATTTGCCAATTAATGAAAGCGGCGGTGGGTCACATTTTGCCCAAACCCCTCCTGCAGTTTTAAAAATATCCCAAACATCTCAATTTCGATACCTGAGCCATATTTTAGACCCAAATTCTTGCTCTCTGCACCTATTCGCTGTTTGAAATTACGACTTTTTATACCAAAAATATGCCAATTACTGAAAGAGGCGGTGGGTCACATTTTGCCCAAACCCCCCTGCAGTTTTTAAAATATCCCAAACGTCTCAAATTCGATACCTGAGCCATATTTTGGACCCAAATTCTGGCTCTCTGCACCTATTCGCTGTTTGAAATTCGGACTTTTTATACCAAAAATATGCCAATTACTGAAAGCGGCGGTGGGTCACATTTTGCCCAAACCCCCCTGCAGTTTTCAAAATATCCCAAACATCCCAAATTCGATACCTGAGCCATATTTTGGACCAAAATTCTGGCTCTCTGCACCTATTCGCAGTTTGAAATTCCGACTTTTTATACCAAAATTCTGCCAATTACTGAGAGCGGCGGTGGGTCACATTTTGCCCAAACCCCCCTGCAGTTCTCAAAATATCCAAAACATCCCAAATTCGATACCTGAGCCAAATTTTAGACCCAAATTCTGGCTCTCTGCACATATTCGCTGTTTGAAATTCCGACTTTTTATACCAAAAATTTGTCAATTAATGAAAGCGGAGGGGTGTCACATTTTGCCCAAACCCCTCCTGCAGTTTTCAAAATATCCAAAACATCCCAAATTCGATACCTGAGCCATATTTTGGACCCAAATTCTGATTCTCTGCACCTATTCGCAGTTTGAAATTCCGACTTTTTATACCAAAAATATGCCAATTACTGAAAGCAGCGGTGGGTCACATTTTGCCCAAACCCCACTTCAGTTTTCAAAATATCCCAAACATCCCAATTTCGATACCTGAGCCATATTTTGGACCCAAATTCTGGCTCTCAGCACCTATTCGCAGTTTGAAATTCCTACTTTTTATACCAAAAATTTGCCAATTAATGAAAGCGGCGGTGGGTCACATTTTGCCCAAACCCCCCTGCAGTTTTCAAAATATCCCAAACATCCCAAATTCGATACCTGAGCCATATTTTGGACCCAAATTCTGATTCTCTGCACCTATTCGCAGTTTGAAATTCCGACTTTTTATACCCAAAATCTGCCAATTACTGAAAGCGGCAGTGAGTCACATTTTTCCCAAACTCCCCTGCAGTTTTCAAAATATCCCAAACATCCCAAATTCGATACCTGAGCCATATTTTGGACCCAAATTCTGGCTCTCTGCACCTATTCGCAGTTTTAAATTCCGAATTTTTATACCAAAAATATGCCCATTACTGAACGCCGCGTTTGGTCACATTTTGCCCAAACGCCCCTGCAGTTTTCAAAATATCCCGAACTTCCCAAATTCGATACATGAGACATATTTTGGATCCAAATTCTGGCTCTCTGCTCCTATTCGCAGTTTGAAACTCCGACTTTTTATACCAAAATTATGCCAATTACTGAAAGCGGCGGTGGGTCACATTTGCCCAAACCCCCCCAGCAGTTTTCAAAATATCCCAAACATCCCAAATTCGATACCTGAGACATATTTTGGACCCAAATTCTGGATCACTGCACCAATTAGCAGTTTGAAATTCCGACTATTAATACCAAAAATAAGCCAATTACTGAAAGCGGCGGTGGGTCACTTTTGCCCAAACCTCCAAGCAGTTTTCAAAATATCCCAAACATCCCAAATTCGATACCTGAGCCATATTTTGGACCCAAATGCTGGCTCTCTGCACCTATTCGCAGGTTGAAATTCCGGGTTTTATACCAAAAATATGCCAATTACTGAAAGTGGCGGTAGGTCACATTTTGCCCAAACCCGCCTGCAATTTTCAAAAAAACCCAAACATCCCAAATTCGATACATGAACCATATTTTGGACCCAAATTCCTGCTCTCTGCCCCTATTCGCAGTTTGAAATTCCGACTTTTTATACCAAAAATATGACAATTACAGCAAACGGTGGTGGGTCACATTTTGCCCAAACCCCCCTGCAGATTTCAAAATATCCCAAACATCCCAAATTCGATACCTGAGCCATATTTTGGATCCAAATTCTGGCTCTCTGCACCCATTCGCAGTTTGAATTTCCGACTTTTTATACCAAAAATATGCCAATTACTGAAAGCGGCGATGGGTCACATTTTGCCCTAACCCCCCTGCAGTTTTCAAAATATCCCATACATCCCAAATTCGATACCTGAGCCATATTTTGGACCCAAATTCTGGCTCTCTGCACCTATTCGCTGTTTGAAATTCCGACTTTTTATACGAAAAATTTGCCAATTAATGAAAGTGGCGGTGGGTCACATTTTGCCCAAACCCCCCTGCAGTTTTCAAAATATCCCAAACATCCCAAATTCGATACCTGAGCCATATTTTGGACCCAAATTCTGATTCTCTGCACCTATTCGCAGTTTAAAATTCCCAACTTTTTATACCCAAAATCTGCCAATTACTGAAAGCGGCGGTGAGTCACATTTTTCCCAAACTCCCCTGCAGTTTTCAAAATATCCCAAACATCCCAAATTCGATATCTGAGCCATATTTTGGACCCAAATTCTGGCTCTCTGCACCTATTCGCTGTTTGAAATTCCGAATTTTTATGCCAAAAATATGCCAATTACTGAAAGCGACGGTGGGTCACATTTTGCCCAAACCCCCCCTGCAGTTTTCAAAATATCCCAAACGTCTCAAATTCGATACATGAGCCATATTTTGGACCCAAATTCTGGCTCTCTGCACCTATTCGCTGTTTGAAATTCCGACTTTTTATACGAAAAATTTGCCAATTAATGAAAGTGGCGGTGGGTCACATTTTGCCCAACCCCCCCTGCAGTTTTCAAAATATCCCAAACATCCCAAATTCGATACCTGAGCCATATTTTGGACCCAAATTCTGATTCTCTGCACCTATTCGCAGTTTGAAATTCCGACTTTTTATACCAAAAATTTGCCAATTAATGAAAGCGGCGGTGGGTCACATTTTGCCCAAACCCCTCCTGCAGTTTAAAAAATATCCGAAACATCTCAATTTCGATACCTGAGCCATATTTTAGACCCAAATTCTGGCTCTCTGCACCTATTCGCTGTTTGAAATTACGACTTTTTATACCAAAAATATGCCAATTACTGAAAGAGGCGGTGGGTCACATTTTGCCCAAACCCCCCTGCAGTTTTTAAAATATCCCAAACGTCTCAAATTCGATACCTGAGCCATATTTTGGACCCAAATTCTAGCTCTCTGCACCTATTCGCTGTTTGAAATTCGGACTTTTTATACCAAAAATATGCCAATTACTGAAAGCGGCGGTGGGTCACATTTTGCCCAAACCCCCCTGCAGTTTTCAAAATATCCCAAACATCCCAAATTCGATACCTGAGCCATATTTTGGACCAAAATTCTGGCTCTCTGCACCTATTCGCAGTTTGAAATTCCGACTTTTTATACCAAAAATTTGCCAATTAATGAAAGCGGCGGTGGGTCACATTTTGCCCAAACCCCTCCTGCAGTTTAAAAAATATCCCAAACATCTCAATTTCGATACCTGAGCCATATTTTAGACCCAAATTCTGGCTCTCTGCACCTATTCGCTGTTTGAAATTACGACTTTTTATACCAAAAATATGCCAATTACTGAAAGAGGCGGTGGGTCACATTTTGCCCAAACCCCCCTGCAGTTTTTAAAATATCCCAAACGTCTCAAATTCGATACCTGAGCCATATTTTGGACCCAAATTCTAGCTCTCTGCACCTATTCGCTGTTTGAAATTCGGACTTTTTATACCAAAAATATGCCAATTACTGAAAGCGGCGGTGGGTCACATTTTGCCCAAACCCCCCTGCAGTTTTCAAAATATCCCAAACATCCCAAATTCGATACCTGAGCCATATTTTGGACCAAAATTCTGGCTCTCTGCACCTATTCGCAGTTTGAAATTCCGAATTTTTATACCAAAATTCTGCCAATTACTGAGAGCGGCGGTGGGTCACATTTTGCCCAAACCCCCCTGCAGTTCTCAAAATATCCAAAACATCCCAAATTCGATACCTGAGCCAAATTTTAGACCCAAATTCTGGCTCTCTGCACATATTCGCTGTTTGAAATTCCGACTTTTTATACCAAAAATTTGTCAATTAATGAAAGCGGAGGGGTGTCACATTTTGCCCAAACCCCTCCTGCAGTTTTCAAAATATCCCAAACATCCCAATTTCGATACCTGAGCCATATTTTGGACCCAAATTCTGGCTCTCTGCACCTATTCGCAGTTTGAAATTCCTACTTTTTATACCCAAAATCTGCCAATTACTGAAAGCAGCGGTGAGTCACATTTTTCCCAAACTCCCCTGCAGTTTTCAAAATATCCCAAACATCCCAAATTCGATACCTGAGCCATATTTTGTACCCAAATTCTGGATCACTGCACCTATTAGCAGTTTGAAATTCCGACTATTTATACCAAAAATAAGCCAATTACTGAAAGCGGCGGTGGGTCACATTTGCCCAAACCCCCCAAGCAGTTTTCAAAATATCCCAAACATCCCAAATTCGATACCTGAGCCATATTTTGGACCCAAATGCTGGCTCTCTGCACCTATTCGCAGGTTGAAATTCCGGGTTTTATACCAAAAATATGCCAATTACTGAAAGTGGCGGTAGGTCACATTTTGCCCAAACCCGCCTGCAATTTTCAAAATATCCCAAACATCCCAAATTCGATACATGAACCATATTTTGGACCAAAATTCCTGCTCTCTGCCCCTATTCGCAGTTTGAAATTCCGACTTTTTATACCAAAAATATGTCAATTACAGCAAACGGTGGTGGGTCACATTTTGCCCAAACCCCCCTGCAGTTTTCAAAATATCCCAAACATCCCAAATTCGATACCTGAGCCATATTTTGGATCCAAATTCTGGCTCTCTGCACCCATTCGCAGTTTGAATTTCCGACTTTTTATACCAAAAATATGCCAATTACTGAAAGCGGCGATGGGTCACATTTTGCCCTAACCCCCCTGCAGTTTTCAAAATATCCCATACATCCCAAATTCGATACCTGAGCCATATTTTGGACCCAAATTCTGGCTCTCTGCACCTATTCGCTGTTTGAAATTCCGACTTTTTATACGAAAAATTTGCCAATTAATGAAAGTGGCGGTGGGTCACATTTTGCCCAAACCCCCCTGCAGTTTTCAAAATATCCCAAACATCCCAAATTCGATACCTGAGCCATATTTTGGACCCAAATTCTGATTCTCTGCACCTATTCGCAGTTTGAAATTCCGACTTTTTATACCCAAAATCTGCCAATTACTGAAAGCGGCGGTGAGTCACATTTTTCCCAAACTCCCCTGCAGTTTTCAAAATATCCCAAACATCCCAAATTCGATACCTGAGCCATATTTTGGACCCAAATTCTGGCTCTCTGCACCTATTCGCTGTTTGAAATTCCGAATTTTTATGCCAAAAATATGCCAATTACTAAAAGCGACGGTGGGTCACATTTTGCCCAAACCCCCCCTGCAGTTTTCAAAATATCCCAAACGTCTCAAATTCGATAGATGAGCCATATTTTGGACCCAAATTCTGGCTCTCTGCATCTATTCGCTGTTTGAAATTCCGACTTTTTATACCAAAAATATGCCAATTACTGAAAGCGGCGGTGGGTCATATTTTGCCCAAACCCCCCTGCAGTTTTCAAAATATCCCAAACATCCCAAATTCGATACCTGAGCCATATTTTGGACCCAAATTCTGGCTCTCTGCACCTATTCGGAGTTTGAAATTCCGACTTTTTATACCAAAATTCTGCCAATTACTGAGAGCGGCGGTGGGTCACATTTTGCCCAAACCCCCCTGCAGTTCTCAAAATATCCAAAACATCCCAAATTCGATACATGAACCATATTTCGGACCCAAATTCTGGCTCTCTGCACCTATTCGCAGTTTTAAATTCCGACTTTTTATACCAAAAATATGCCCATTACTGAACGCCGCGAGTCACATTTTGCCCAAACGCCCCTGCAGTTTTCAAAATATCCCAAACATCCCAAATTCGATACCTGAGCCATATTTTGGACCCAAATTCTGGCTCTCTGCACCTATTCGCAGTTTGAAATTCCGACTTTTTGTACCAAAATATGCCAATTACTGAAAGCGGCGGAGGGTCACCCCCCAGCAGTTTTCAAAATATTCCAAACATCCTAAATTCGATACCTAAGCCATATTTTGGACCCAAATTCTGTCTCTCTCGCTGTTTGAAATTCCGACATTTTATACCAAAAATCTGCCAATTACTGAAAGAAGCGGTGGGTCACATTTTGCCCAAACCCCCCTGCAGTTTTAAAAATATCCCCTACATCCCAAATTCGATAGCTGAGCCATATTTTGGACCCAAATTCTGGATCTCTGCACCTATTTGCAGTTTAAAATTCCGACTTTTTATACCAAAAATAAGCCAATTACTGAAAGCGGCGGTGGGTCACATTTGCCCAAACCCCCCAGCAGTTTTCAAAATATCCCAAACATCCCAAATTCGATACCTAAGCCCTATTTTGGACTCAAAACTGGCTCTCTGCACCTATTCGCAGTTTGAAATTCTGACTTTTTATACCAAAAATCTGCCAATTTCTGGGAGCGGCGGTGGATCACGTTTTGCCCAAACCCCCCTTCAGTTTTCAAAATATCCCAAACATCCCAAATTCGATACCAGAGCCCTATTTTGGACTCAAAACTGGCTCTCTGCTCCTATTCGCAGTTTGAAACTCCGACTTTTTATACCAAAATTATGCCATTTACTGAAAGCGGCGGTGGGTCACATTTGCCCAGACCCCCCAGCACTTTTCAAAATATCCCAAACATCCCAAATTCGATACCTGAGCCATATTTTTTATCCAAATTCTGGCTCTCTGCACCCATTCGCAGTTTGAATTTCCGACTTTTTATACCAAAAATATGCCAATTACTGAAAGCGGCGGTGGGTCACATTTTGCCCTAACCCCCCTGCAGTTTTCAAAATATCACATACATCCCAAATTCGATACCTGAGCCATATTTTGGACCCAAATTCTGGCTCTCTGCACCTATTCGCAGTTTGAAATTCCGACTTTTTATACCAAAAATCTGCCAATTACTGAGAGCGGCGGTGGGTTACGTTTTGCCCAAACCCCCCTTCAGTTTTCAAAATATCCAAAACATCCCAAATTCGATACCTGAGCCATATTTTGGACCCAAATTCTGGCTCTCTGCACCTATTCGCTGTTTGAAATTCCGAATTTTTATGCCAAAAATATGCCAATTACTGAAAGCGACGGTGGGTCACATTTTGCCCAAACCCCCCCTGCAGTTTTCAAAATATCCCAAACGTCTCAAATTCGATACATGAGCCATATTTTGGACCCAAATTCTGGCTCTCTGCATCTATTCGCTGTTTGAAATTCCGACTTTTTATACCAAAAATATGCCAATTACTGAAAGCGGCGGTGGGTCATATTTTGCCCAAACCCCCCTGCAGTTTTCAAAATATCCCAAACATCCCAAATTCGATACCTGAGCCATATTTTGGACCCAAATTCTGGCTCTCTGCAACTATTCGGAGTTTGAAATTCCGACTTTTTATACCAAAATTCTGCCAATTACTGAGAGCGGCGGTGGGTCACATTTTGCCCAAACCCCCCTGCAGTTCTCAAAATATCCAAAACATCCCAAATTCGATACATGAACCATATTTCGGACCCAAATTCTGGCTCTCTGCACCTATTCGCAGTTTTAAATTCCGACTTTTTATACCAAAAATATGCCCATTACTGAACGCCGCGAGTCACATTTTGCCCAAACGCCCCTGCAGTTTTCAAAATATCCCAAACATCCCAAATTCGATACCTGAGCCATATTTTGGACCCAAATTCTGGCTCTCTGCACCTATTCGCAGTTTGAAATTCCGACTTTTTGTACGAAAATATGCCAATTACTGAAAGCGGCGGAGGGTCACCCCCCAGCAGTTTTCAAAATATTCCAAACATCCTAAATTCGATACCTAAGCCATATTTTGGACCCAAATTCTGTCTCTCTCGCTGTTTGAAATTCCGACATTTTATACCAAAAATCTGCCAATTACTGAAAGAAGCGGTGGGTCACATTTTGCCCAAACCCCCCTGCAGTTTTCAAAATATCCCCTACATCCCAAATTCGATACCTGAGCCATATTTTGGACCCAAATTCGGGATCTCTGCACCTATTTGCAGTTTAAAATTCCGACTTTTTATACCAAAAATAAGCCAATTACTGAAAGCGGCGGTGGGTCACATTTGCCCAAACCCCCCAGCAGTTTTCAAAATATCTCAAACATCCCAAATTCGATACCTAAGCCCTATTTTGGACTCAAAACTGGCTCTCTGCACCTATTCGCAGTTTGAAATTCTGACTTTTTATACCAAAAATCTGCCAATTTCTGGGAACGGCGGTGGATCACGTTTTGCCCAAACCCCCCTTCAGTTTTCAAAATATCCCAAACATCCCAAATTCGATACCTGAGCCCTATTTTGGACTCAAAACTGGCTCTCTGCTCCTATTCGCAGTTTGAAACTCCGACTTTTTATACCAAAATTATGCCAATTACTGAAAGCGGCGGTGGGTCACATTTGCCCAGACCCCCCAGCACTTTTCAAAATATCCCAAACATCCCAAATTCGATACCTGAGCCATATTTTTTATCCAAATTCTGGCTCTCTGCACCCATTCGCAGTTTGAATTTCCGACTTTTTATACCAAAAATATGCCAATTACTGAAAGCGGCGGTGGGTCACATTTTGCCCTAACCCCCCTGCAGTTTTCAAAATATCACATACATCCCAAATTCGATACCTGAGCAATATTTTGGACCCAAATTCTGGCTCTCTGCACCTATTCGCAGTTTGAAATTCCGACTTTTTATACCAAAAATCTGCCAATTACTGAGAGCGGCGGTGGGTTACGTTTTGCCCAAACCCCCCTTCAGTTTTCAAAATATCCCAAACATCCCAAATTCGATACCTGAGCCATATTTTGGACCCAAATTCTGGCTCTCTGCACCTATTCGCAGTTTGAAATTCCGACTTTTTATACCAAAAATTTGCCAATTAATGAAAGCGGCGGTGGGTCAAATTTTGCCCAAACCCCCCTGCAGTTTTCAAAATATCCAAAACATCCCAAATTCGATACCTGAGCAATATTTTGGTCCCAAATTCTGGCTCTCTGCACCTATTCGCTGTTTGAAATTCCGACTTTTTATACCAAAAATATGCCAATTACTGAAAGCGGCGGTGGGTCAGATTTTGCCCAAACCCCCCTGCAGTTTTCAAAATATCCCAAACGTCTCAAATTCGATACCTGAGCCATATTATGGACCCAAATTCTGGCTCTCTGCACCTATTCGCTGTTTGAAATTCCGACTTTTTATACCAAAAATATGCCAATTACTGAAAGCGGCGGTGGGTCATATTTTGCCCAAACCCCCCTGCAGTTTTCAAAATATCCCAAACATCCCAAATTCGATACCTGAGCCATATTTTGGACCCAAATTCTGGCTCTCTGCACCTATTCGCAGTTTGAAATTCCGACTTTTTATACAAAAATTATGCCAATTACTGAAAGCGGCAGTGGGTCACATTTTGCCCAAACCCCCCTGCAGTTTTCAAAATATCCCCTACATCCCAAATTCGATACATGAGCCATATTTTGGACCCAAATTCTGGATATCTGCACCTATTTACAGTTTAAAATTCCGACTTTTTATACCAAAAATAAGCCAATTACTGAAAGCGGCGGTGGGGTCACATTTGCCCAAACCCCCCTTCAGTTTTCAATATATCCCAAACATCCCAAATTCGATACCTGAGCCATATTTTGGACCCAAATGCTGGCTCTCTGCACCTATTCGCAGTTTGAAATTCCGGGTTTTATACCAAAATATGCCAATTACTGAAACTGACGGTGGGTCACATTTTGCCCAAACCCGCCTGCAGTTTTCAAAATATCCCAAACATCCCAAATTCGATACATGAACCATATTTTGGACCCAAATTATTGTTCTCTGCCCCTATTCGCAGTTTGAAATTCCGACTTTTCATACCAAAAATATGCAAATTACTGCAAGCGGTGGTGGGTCACATTTTGCCCAAACCCCCCTGCAGTTTTCAAAATATCCCAAACTTCCCAAACTCGATACCTGAGACATATTTTGGACCCAAATTCTGGCTCTCTGCACCTATTCGCTGTTTGAAATTCCGAATTTTTATGCCAAAAATATGCCAATTACTGAAAGCGACGGTGGGTCACATTTTGCCCAAACCCCCCCCTGCAGTTTTCAAAATATCCCAAACGTCTCAAATTCGATACATGAGCCATATTTTGGACCCAAATTCTGGCTCTCTGCACCTATTCGCTGTTTGAAATTCCGACTTTTTATACGAAAAATTTGCCAATTAATGAAAGTGGCGGTGGGTCACATTTTGCCCAACCCCCCCTGCAGTTTTCAAAATATCCCAAACATCCCAAATTCGATACCTGAGCCATATTTTGGACCCAAATTCTGATTCTCTGCACCTATTCGCAGTTTGAAATTCCGACTTTTTATACAAAAAATTTGCCAATTAATGAAAGCGGCGGTGGGTCACATTTTGCCCAAACCCCTCCTGCAGTTTAAAAAATATCCCAAACATCTCAATTTCGATACCTGAGCCATATTTTAGACCCAAATTCTGGCTCTCTGCACCTATTCGCTGTTTGAAATTACGACTTTTTATACCAAAAATATGCCAATTACTGAAAGAGGCGGTGGGTCACATTTTGCCCAAACCCCCCTGCAGTTCTCAAAATATTCAAAACATCCCAAATTCGATACATGAACCATATTTCGGACCCAAATTCTGGCTCTCTGCACCTATTCGCAGTTTTAAATTCCGACTTTTTATACCAAAAATATGCCCATTACTGAACGCCGCGAGTCACATTTTGCCCAAACGCCCCTGCAGTTTTCAAAATATCCCAAACATCCCAAATTCGATACCTGAGCCATATTTTGGACCCAAATTCTGGCTCTCTGCACCTATTCGCAGTTTGAAATTCCGACTTTTTGTACCAAAATATGCCAATTACTGAAAGCGGCGGAGGGTCACCCCCCAGCAGTTTTCAAAATATTCCAAACATCCTAAATTCGATACCTAAGCCATATTTTGGACCCAAATTCTGTCTCTCTCGCTGTTTGAAATTCCGACATTTTATACCAAAAATCTGCCAATTACTGAAAGAAGCGGTGGGTCACATTTTGCCCAAACCCCCCTGCAGTTTTAAAAATATCCCCTACATCCCAAATTCGATAGCTGAGCCATATTTTGGACCCAAATTCTGGATCTCTGCACCTATTTGCAGTTTAAAATTCCGACTTTTTATACCAAAAATAAGCCAATTACTGAAAGCTGCGGTGGGTCACATTTGCCCAAACCCCCCAGCAGTTTTCAAAATATCCCAAACATCCCAAATTCGATACCTAAGCCCTATTTTGGACTCAAAACTGGCTCTCTGCACCTATTCGCAGTTTGAAATTCTGACTTTTTATACCAAAAATCTGCCAATTTCTGGGAGCGGCGGTGGATCACGTTTTGCCCAAACCCCCCCTTCAGTTTTCAAAATATCCCAAACATCCCAAATTCGATACCAGAGCCCTATTTTGGACTCAAAACTGGCTCTCTGCTCCTATTCGCAGTTTGAAACTCCGACTTTTTATACCAAAATTATGCCATTTACTGAAAGCGGCGGTGGGTCACATTTGCCCAGACCCCCCAGCACTTTTCAAAATATCCCAAACATCCCAAATTCGATACCTGAGCCATATTTTTTATCCAAATTCTGGCTCTCTGCACCCATTCGCAGTTTGAATTTCCGACTTTTTATACCAAAAATATGCCAATTACTGAAAGCGGCGGTGGGTCACATTTTGCCCTAACCCCCCTGCAGTTTTCAAAATATCACATACATCCCAAATTCGATACCTGAGCCATATTTTGGACCCAAATTCTGGCTCTCTGCACCTATTCGCAGTTTGAAATTCCGACTTTTTATACCAAAAATCTGCCAATTACTGAGAGCGGCGGTGGGTTACGTTTTGCCCAAACCCCCCTTCAGTTTTCAAAATATCCCAAACATCCCAAATTCGATACCTGAGCCATATTTTGGACCCAAATTCTGGCTCTCTGCACCTATTCGCAGTTTGAAATTCCGACTTTTTATACCAAAAATTTGCCAATTAATGAAAGCGGCGGTGGGTCAAATTTTGCCCAAACCCCCCTGCAGTTTTCAAAATATCCAAAACATCCCAAATTCGATACCTGAGCCATATTTTGGACCCAAATTCTGGCTCTCTGCACCTATTCGCTGTTTGAAATTCCGAATTTTTATGCCAAAAATATGCCAATTACTGAAAGCGACGGTGGGTCACATTTTGCCCAAACCCCCCCTGCAGTTTTCAAAATATCCCAAACGTCTCAAATTCGATACATGAGCCATATTTTGGACCCAAATTCTGGCTCTCTGCATCTATTCGCTGTTTGAAATTCCGACTTTTTATACCAAAAATATGCCAATTACTGAAAGCGGCGGTGGGTCATATTTTGCCCAAACCCCCCTGCAGTTTTCAAAATATCCCAAACATCCCAAATTCGATACCTGAGCCATATTTTGGACCCAAATTCTGGCTCTCTGCAACTATTCGGAGTTTGAAATTCCGACTTTTTATACCAAAATTCTGCCAATTACTGAGAGCGGCGGTGGGTCACATTTTGCCCAAACCCCCCTGCAGTTCTCAAAATATCCAAAACATCCCAAATTCGATACATGAACCATATTTCGGACCCAAATTCTGGCTCTCTGCACCTATTCGCAGTTTTAAATTCCGACTTTTTATACCAAAAATATGCCCATTACTGAACGCCGCGAGTCACATTTTGCCCAAACGCCCCTGCAGTTTTCAAAATATCCCAAACATCCCAAATTCGATACCTGAGCCATATTTTGGACCCAAATTCTGGCTCTCTGCACCTATTCGCAGTTTGAAATTCCGACTTTTTGTACGAAAATATGCCAATTACTGAAAGCGGCGGAGGGTCACCCCCCAGCAGTTTTCAAAATATTCCAAACATCCTAAATTCGATACCTAAGCCATATTTTGGACCCAAATTCTGTCTCTCTCGCTGTTTGAAATTCCGACATTTTATACCAAAAATCTGCCAATTACTGAAAGAAGCGGTGGGTCACATTTTGCCCAAACCCCCCTGCAGTTTTCAAAATATCCCCTACATCCCAAATTCGATAGCTGAGCCATATTTTGGACCCAAATTCTGGATCTCTGCACCTATTTGCAGTTTAAAATTCCGACTTTTTATACCAAAAATAAGCCAATTACTGAAAGCGGCGGTGGGTCACATTTGCCCAAACCCCCCAGCAGTTTTCAAAATATCCCAAACATCCCAAATTCGATACCTAAGCCCTATTTTGGACTCAAAACTGGCTCTCTGCACCTATTCGCAGTTTGAAATTCTGACTTTTTATACCAAAAATCTGCCAATTTCTGGGAGCGGCGGTGGATCACGTTTTGCCCAAACCCCCCTTCAGTTTTCAAAATATCCCAAACATCCCAAATTCGATACCAGAGCCCTATTTTGGACTCAAAACTGGCTCTCTGCTCCTATTCGCAGTTTGAAACTCCGACTTTTTATACCAAAATTATGCCATTTACTGAAAGCGGCGGTGGGTCACATTTGCCCAGACCCCCCAGCACTTTTCAAAATATCCCAAACATCCCAAATTCGATACCTGAGCTATATTTTTTATCCAAATTCTGGCTCTCTGCACCCATTCGCAGTTTGAATTTCCGACTTTTTATACCAAAAATATGCCAATTACTGAAAGCGGCGGTGGGTCACATTTTGCCCTAACCCCCCTGCAGTTTTCAAAATATCACATACATCCCAAATTCGATACCTGAGCCATATTTTGGACCCAAATTCTGGCTCTCTGCACCTATTCGCAGTTTGAAATTCCGACTTTTTATACCAAAAATCTGCCAATTACTGAGAGCGGCGGTGGGTTACGTTTTGCCCAAACCCCCCTTCAGTTTTCAAAATATCCCAAACATCCCAAATTCGATACCTGAGCCATATTTTGGACCCAAATTCTGGCTCTCTGCACCTATTCGCAGTTTGAAATTCCGACTTTTTATACCAAAAATTTGCCAATTAATGAAAGCGGCGGTGGGTCAAATTTTGCCCAAACCCCCCTGCAGTTTTCAAAATATCCAAAACATCCCAAATTCGATACCTGAGCCATATTTTGGACCCAAATTCTGGCTCTCTGCACCTATTCGCTGTTTGAAATTCCGAATTTTTATGCCAAAAATATGCCAATTACTGAAAGCGACGGTGGGTCACATTTTGCCCAAACCCCCCCTGCAGTTTTCAAAATATCCCAAACGTCTCAAATTCGATACATGAGCCATATTTTGGACCCAAATTCTGGCTCTCTGCATCTATTCGCTGTTTGAAATTCCGACTTTTTATACCAAAAATATGCCAATTACTGAAAGCGGCGGTGGGTCATATTTTGCCCAAACCCCCCTGCAGTTTTCAAAATATCCCAAACATCCCAAATTCGATACCTGAGCCATATTTTGGACCCAAATTCTGGCTCTCTGCAACTATTCGGAGTTTGAAATTCCGACTTTTTATACCAAAATTCTGCCAATTACTGAGAGCGGCGGTGGGTCACATTTTGCCCAAACCCCCCTGCAGTTCTCAAAATATCCAAAACATCCCAAATTCGATACATGAACCATATTTCGGACCCAAATTCTGGCTCTCTGCACCTATTCGCAGTTTTAAATTCCGACTTTTTATACCAAAAATATGCCCATTACTGAACGCCGCGAGTCACATTTTGCCCAAACGCCCCTGCAGTTTTCAAAATATCCCAAACATCCCAAATTCGATACCTGAGCCATATTTTGGACCCAAATTCTGGCTCTCTGCACCTATTCGCAGTTTGAAATTCCGACTTTTTGTACGAAAATATGCCAATTACTGAAAGCGGCGGAGGGTCACCCCCCAGCAGTTTTCAAAATATTCCAAACATCCTAAATTCGATACCTAAGCCATATTTTGGACCCAAATTCTGTCTCTCTCGCTGTTTGAAATTCCGACATTTTATACCAAAAATCTGCCAATTACTGAAAGAAGCGGTGGGTCACATTTTGCCCAAACCCCCCTGCAGTTTTCAAAATATCCCCTACATCCCAAATTCGATAGCTGAGCCATATTTTGGACCCAAATTCTGGATCTCTGCACCTATTTGCAGTTTAAAATTCCGACTTTTTATACCAAAAATAAGCCAATTACTGAAAGCGGCGGTGGGTCACATTTGCCCAAACCCCCCAGCAGTTTTCAAAATATCCCAAACATCCCAAATTCGATACCTAAGCCCTATTTTGGACTCAAAACTGGCTCTCTGCACCTATTCGCAGTTTGAAATTCTGACTTTTTATACCAAAAATCTGCCAATTTCTGGAAGCGGCGGTGGATCACGTTTTGCCCAAACCCCCCTTCAGTTTTCAAAATATCCCAAACATCCCAAATTCGATACCAGAGCCCTATTTTGGACTCAAAACTGGCTCTCTGCTCCTATTCGCAGTTTGAAACTCCGACTTTTTATACAAAAATTATGCCATTTACTGAAAGCGGCGGTGGGTCACATTTGCCCAGACCCCCCAGCACTTTTCAAAATATCCCAAACATCCCAAATTCGATACCTGAGCCATATTTTTTATCCAAATTCTGGCTCTCTGCACCCATTCGCAGTTTGAATTTCCGACTTTTTATACCAAAAATATGCCAATTACTGAAAGCGGCGGTGGGTCACATTTTGCCCTAACCCCCCTGCAGTTTTCAAAATATCACATACATCCCAAATTCGATACCTGAGCCATATTTTGGACCCAAATTCTGGCTCTCTGCACCTATTCGCAGTTTGAAATTCCGACTTTTTATACCAAAAATCTGCCAATTACTGAGAGCGGCGGTGGGTTACGTTTTGCCCAAACCCCCCTTCAGTTTTCAAAATATCCCAAACATCCCAAATTCGATACCTGAGCCATATTTTGGACCCAAATTCTGGCTCTCTGCACCTATTCGCAGTTTGAAATTCCGACTTTTTATACCAAAAATTTGCCAATTAATGAAAGCGGCGGTGGGTCAAATTTTGCCCAAACCCCCCTGCAGTTTTCAAAATATCCCAAACGTCTCAAATTCGATACATGAGCCATATTTTGGACCCAAATTCTGGCTCTCTGCATCTATTCGCTGTTTGAAATTCCGACTTTTAATACCAAAAATATGCCAATTACTGAAAGCGGCGGTGGGTCATATTTTGCCCAAACCCCCCTGCAGTTTTCAAAATATCCCAAACATCCCAAATTCGATACCTGAGCCATATTTTGGACCCAAATTCTGGCTCTCTGCAACTATTCGGAGTTTGAAATTCCGACTTTTTATACCAAAATTCTGCCAATTACTGAGAGCGGCGGTGGGTCACATTTTGCCCAAACCCCCCTGCAGTTCTCAAAATATCCAAAACATCCCAAATTCGATACATGAACCATATTTCGGACCCAAATTCTGGCTCTCTGCACCTATTCGCAGTTTTAAATTCCGACTTTTTATACCAAAAATATGCCCATTACTGAACGCCGCGAGTCACATTTTGCCCAAACGCCCCTGCAGTTTTCAAAATATCCCAAACATCCCAAATTCGATACCTGAGCCATATTTTGGACCCAAATTCTGGCTCTCTGCACCTATTCGCAGTTTGAAATTCCGACTTTTTGTACGAAAATATGCCAATTACTGAAAGCGGCGGAGGGTCACCCCCCAGCAGTTTTCAAAATATTCCAAACATCCTAAATTCGATACCTAAGCCATATTTTGGACCCAAATTCTGTCTCTCTCGCTGTTTGAAATTCCGACATTTTATACCAAAAATCTGCCAATTACTGAAAGAAGCGGTGGGTCACATTTTGCCCAAACCCCCCTGCAGTTTTCAAAATATCCCCTACATCCCAAATTCGATACCTGAGCCATATTTTGGACCCAAATTCGGGATCTCTGCACCTATTTGCAGTTTAAAATTCCGACTTTTTATACCAAAAATAAGCCAATTACTGAAAGCGGCGGTGGGTCACATTTGCCCAAACCCCCCAGCAGTTTTCAAAATATCTCAAACATCCCAAATTCGATACCTAAGCCCTATTTTGGACTCAAAACTGGCTCTCTGCACCTATTCGCAGTTTGAAATTCTGACTTTTTATACCAAAAATCTGCCAATTTCTGGGAACGGCGGTGGATCACGTTTTGCCCAAACCCCCCTTCAGTTTTCAAAATATCCCAAACATCCCAAATTCGATACCTGAGCCCTATTTTGGACTCAAAACTGGCTCTCTGCTCCTATTCGCAGTTTGAAACTCCGACTTTTTATACCAAAATTATGCCAATTACTGAAAGCGGCGGTGGGTCACATTTGCCCAGACCCCCCTGCAGTTTTCAAAATATCCCAAACATCCCAAATTCGATACCTGAGCCATATTTTGGACCCAAATTCTGGCTCTCTGCAACTATTCGGAGTTTGAAATTCCGACTTTTTATACCAAAATTCTGCCAATTACTGAGAGCGGCGGTGGGTCACATTTTGCCCAAACCCCCCTGCAGTTCTCAAAATATCCAAAACATCCCAAATTCGATACATGAACCATATTTCGGACCCAAATTCTGGCTCTCTGCACCTATTCGCAGTTTTAAATTCCGACTTTTTATACCAAAAATATGCCCATTACTGAACGCCGCGAGTCACATTTTGCCCAAACGCCCCTGCAGTTTTCAAAATATCCCAAACATCCCAAATTCGATACCTGAGCCATATTTTGGACCCAAATTCTGGCTCTCTGCACCTATTCGCAGTTTGAAATTCCGACTTTTTGTACGAAAATATGCCAATTACTGAAAGCGGCGGAGGGTCACCCCCCAGCAGTTTTCAAAATATTCCAAACATCCTAAATTCGATACCTAAGCCATATTTTGGACCCAAATTCTGTCTCTCTCGCTGTTTGAAATTCCGACATTTTATACCAAAAATCTGCCAATTACTGAAAGAAGCGGTGGGTCACATTTTGCCCAAACCCCCCTGCAGTTTTCAAAATATCCCCTACATCCCAAATTCGATAGCTGAGCCATATTTTGGACCCAAATTCTGGATCTCTGCACCTATTTGCAGTTTAAAATTCCGACTTTTTATACCAAAAATAAGCCAATTACTGAAAGCGGCGGTGGGTCACATTTGCCCAAACCCCCCAGCAGTTTTCAAAATATCCCAAACATCCCAAATTCGATACCTAAGCCCTATTTTGGACTCAAAACTGGCTCTCTGCACCTATTCGCAGTTTGAAATTCTGACTTTTTATACCAAAAATCTGCCAATTTCTGGAAGCGGCGGTGGATCACGTTTTGCCCAAACCCCCCTTCAGTTTTCAAAATATCCCAAACATCCCAAATTCGATACCAGAGCCCTATTTTGGACTCAAAACTGGCTCTCTGCTCCTATTCGCAGTTTGAAACTCCGACTTTTTATACCAAAATTATGCCATTTACTGAAAGCGGCGGTGGGTCACATTTGCCCAGACCCCCCAGCACTTTTCAAAATATCCCAAACATCCCAAATTCGATACCTGAGCCATATTTTTTATCCAAATTCTGGCTCTCTGCACCCATTCGCAGTTTGAATTTCCGACTTTTTATACCAAAAATATGCCAATTACTGAAAGCGGCGGTGGGTCACATTTTGCCCTAACCCCCCTGCAGTTTTCAAAATATCACATACATCCCAAATTCGATACCTGAGCAATATTTTGGACCCAAATTCTGGCTCTCTGCACCTATTCGCAGTTTGAAATTCCGACTTTTTATACCAAAAATCTGCCAATTACTGAGAGCGGCGGTGGGTTACGTTTTGCCCAAACCCCCCTTCAGTTTTCAAAATATCCCAAACATCCCAAATTCGATACCTGAGCCATATTTTGGACCCAAATTCTGGCTCTCTGCACCTATTCGCAGTTTGAAATTCCGACTTTTTATACCAAAAATTTGCCAATTAATGAAAGCGGCGGTGGGTCAAATTTTGCCCAAACCCCCCTGCAGTTTTCAAAATATCCAAAACATCCCAAATTCGATACCTGAGCAATATTTTGGTCCCAAATTCTGGCTCTCTGCACCTATTCGCTGTTTGAAATTCCGACTTTTTATACCAAAAATATGCCAATTACTGAAAGCGGCGGTGGGTCAGATTTTGCCCAAACCCCCCTGCAGTTTTCAAAATATCCCAAACGTCTCAAATTCGATACCTGAGCCATATTTTGGACCCAAATTCTGGCTCACTGCACCTATTCGCTGTTTGAAATTCCGACTTTTTATACCAAAAATATGCCAATTACTGAAAGCGGCGGTGGGTCATATTTTGCCCAAACCCCCCTGCAGTTTTCAAAATATCCCAAACATCCCAAATTCGATACCTGAGCCATATTTTGGACCCAAATTCTGGCTCTCTGCACCTATTCGAAGTTTGAAATTCCGACTTTTTATACAAAAATTATGCCAATTACTGAAAGCGGCAGTGGGTCACATTTTGCCCAAACCCCCCTGCAGTTTTCAAAATATCCCATACATCCCAAATTCGATACATGAGCCATATTTTGGACCCAAATTCTGGATATCTGCACCTATTTACAGTTTAAAATTCCGACTTTTTATACCAAAAATAAGCCAATTACTGAAAGCGGCGGTGGGGTCACATTTGCCCAAACCCCCCTTCAGTTTTCAATATATCCCAAACTTCCCAAATTCGATACCTGAGCCATATTTTGGACCCAAATGCTGGCTCTCTGCACCTATTCGCAGTTTGAAATTCCGGGTTTTATACCAAAATATGCCAATTACTGAAACTGACGGTGGGTCACATTTTGCCCAAACCCGCCTGCAGTTTTCAAAATATCCCAAACATCCCAAATTCGATACATGAACCATATTTTGGACCCAAATTATTGTTCTCTGCCCCTATTCGCAGTTTGAAATTCCGACTTTTCATACCAAAAATATGCAAATTACTGCAAGCGGTGGTGGGTCACATTTTGCCCAAACCCCCCTGCAGTTTTCAAAATATCCCAAACTTCCCAAACTCGATACCTGAGACATATTTTGGACCCAAATTCTGGCTCTCTGCACCTATTCGCAGTTTGAAATTCCGACTTTTTATACAAAAATTATGCCAATTACTGAAAGCGGCAGTGGGTCACATTTTGCCCAAACCCCCCTGCAGTTTTCAAAATATCCCCTACATCCCAAATTCTATACCTGAGCCATATTTTGGACCCAAATTCTGGCTCTCTGCACCTATTCGCAGTTTGAAATTCCGACTTTTTATACCAAAAATCTGCCAATTACTGTGAGCGGCGGTGGGTCACGTTTTGCCCAAACCCCCCTTCAGTTTTCAAAATATCCCAAACATCCCAAATTCGAAACCTGAGCCATATTTTGGACCCAAATGCTGGCTCTCTGCACCTATTCGCTGTTTGAAATTCCGACTTTTTATACCAAAAATATGCCAATTACTGAAAGTGGCGGTGGGTCACATTTTGCCCAAACACCCCTGCAGTTTTCAAAATATCCCAAACATCCCAAATTCGAAACCTGAGCCATATTTTGGACCAAAATTCTGGCTCTCTGCACCTATTCGCAGTTTGAAATTCCGACTTTTTATACAAAAAATCTCCCAATTACTGAGAGCGGCTATGGGTCACATTTTGCCCAAACCCTCCTGCAGTTTTCAAAATATCCCAAATTAGATACCTGAGCCATATTTTGGACCCAAATTCTGGCTCTCTGCACCTATTCGCTGTTTGAAATTCCTAATTTTTATACCAAAAATCTGCCAATTACTGAAAGCGGCGGTGGGTCTCATTTTGCCCAAACCCCCCTGCAGTTCTCAAAATATCCCAAATATCCCAAATTCGATACCTGAGCCATATTTTTTACCCAAATTCTGGCTCTCTGCAACTATTCGGATTTTGAAATTCCGACTTTTTATACCAAAAATCTGCCAATTACTGAAATCGGCGGTAAGTCACTTTTTTCCCAAACCCCCCTGCAGTTTTCAAAATATCCCAAACATTATAAATTCGATACCTGAGCCATATTTTGGACCCAAATTCTGGCTCTCTGCACCTATTTGCAATTTGAAATTCCTAATTTTTATACCAAAAATCTCCCAATTACTGAAAGCGGCAGTGGGTCACATTTTGCCCAAACCACCCTGTAGTATTCAAAATATCCCAAACATTCCAAATTCGATACCTGAGCCATATTTTGGACCCAAATTCTGGCTCTCTGCACCTATTCGCAGTTTGAAATTCCGAGTTTTTATACCAAAAATCTGCCAATTACTGAAAGCGGCGGTGGGTCACATTTTGCCCAAACCCCCCTGCAGTTTTCAAAATATCCCAAACATCCCAAATTCGATACCTGAGCCATATTTTGGACCCAAACTCTGGCTCTCTGCACCTATTCGCAGTTTGAAATTCCGAATTTGTATACGAAAAATCTGCCAATTACTGAAAGCGGCTGTGGGTCACATTTTGCCCAAACCCCCCTGCAGTTTTCAAAATATCCCAAACATCCCAAATTCGATACCTGAGCCATATTTTGGACCCAAATTCTGGCTCTCTGCACCTATTCGCAGTTAGAAATTCCGACTTTTTATACCAAAAATCTGCCAATTACTGAAATCGGCGGTAAGTCACATTTTTCCCAAACCCCCCTGCAGTTTTCAAAATATCCCAAACATTATAAATTCGATACCTGAGCCATATTTTGGACCCAAATTCTGGCTCTCTGCACCTATTCGCCGTTTGAAATTCCGACTTTTTATACCAAAAATCTCCCAATTACTGAGAGCGGCTTTGGGTCACATTTTGCCCAAACCCTCCTGCAGTTTTCAAAATATCCAAAATATCCCAAATTCGATACCTGAGCCATATTTTGGACCCAAATTCTGGCTCTCTGCACCTATTCGCAATTTGAAATTCCTACTTTTTATACCAAAAATCTGCCAATTACTGAAAGCGGCGGTGGGTCACATTTTGCCCAAACCCCCCTGCAGTTCTCAAAATATCCCAAACATCCCAAATTTGATACCTGAGCCATATCTTGGACCCAAATTCTGGCTCTCTGCACCTATTCGCAGTTTAAAATTCCGAATTTTTATACCAAAAATCTGCCAATTACTGAAAGCGGCGGTGGGTCACATTTTGCCCAAACACCACTGCAGTTTTCAAAATACCCCAAACATCCCAAATTCGATACCTGAGCCATATTTTGGACGCAAACTCTGGCTCTCTGCACCTTTTCGCAGTTTGAAATTCCGAATTTTTATACGCAAAATCTGCCAATTACTGAAAGCGGCGGTGGGTCACATTTTGCCCAAACCCCCCTGCAGTTCTCAAAATATCCCAAACATCCCAAATTTGATACCTGAGCCATATCTTGGACCCAAATTCTGGCTCTCTGCACCTATTCGCAGTTTAAAATTCCGAATTTTTATACCAAAAATCTGCCAATTACTGAAAGCGGCGGTGGGTCACATTTTGCCCAAACACCACTGCAGTTTTCAAAATATCCCAAACATCCCAAATTCGATACCTGAGCCATATTTTGGACGCAAACTCTGGCTCTCTGCACCTTTTCGCAGTTTGAAATTCCGAATTTTTATACGCAAAATCTGCCAATTACTGAAAGCGGCGGTGGGTCACATTTTGCCCAAACCCCCTGCAGTTTTCAAAATATCCAAAACATCCCAAATTCGATACCTTATCCATATTTTGGACCCAAATTCTGGCTCTCTGCACCTATTCGCAGTTTGAAATTCCGACTTTTTATACCAAAAATCTGCCAATTACTGAAATCAGCGGTGGGTCACATTTTTCCCAAACCCCCCTGCAGTTTTCAAAATATCCCAAACATTATAAATTTGATACCTGAGCCATATTTTGGACCCAAATTCTGGCTCTCTGCACCTATTTGCCGTTTGAAATTCCGACTTTTTATACCAAAAATCTCCCAATTACTGAGAGCGGCTATAGGTCACATTTTGCCCAAACCCTCCTGCAGTTTTCAAAATATCCCAAATATCCCAAATTCGATACCTGAGCCATATTTTGGACCCAAACTCTGGCTCTCTGCACCTATTCGCAATTTGAAATTCTTACTTTTTATACCAAAAATCTGCCAATTACTGAAAGCGGCAGTGGGTCACATTTTGCCAAAACCACCCTGTAGTACTCAAAATATCCCAAACATTCCAAATTCGATACCTGAGCCATATTTTGGACCCAAATTCTGGCTCTCTGCACCTATTCGCAGTTTGAAATTCCGAGTTTTTATACCAAAAATCTGCCAATTACTGAAAGCGGCGGTGGGTCACATTTTGCCCAAACCCCCCTGCAGTTTTCAAAATATCCCAAACATCCCAAATTCGATACCTGAGCCATATTTTGGACCCAAACTCTGGCTCTCTGCACCTATTGGCAGTTTGAAATTCCGAATTTTTATACGAAAAATCTGCCAATTACTGAAATCGGCGGTGGGTCACATTTTTCCCAAACCCCCCTGCAGTTTTCAAAATATCCCAAACATTATAAATTCGATACCAGAGCCATATTTTTGACCCAAAGTCTGGCTCTCTGCACCTATTCGCCGTTTGAAATTCCGACTTTTTATACCAAAAATCTCCCAATTACTGAGAGCAGCTATGGGTCACATTTTGCCCAAACCCTTCTGCAGTTTTCAAAATATCCAAAATATCCCAAATTCGATACCTGAGCCATATTTTGGACCCAAATTCTGGCTCTCTGCACCTATTCGCAATTTGAAATTCCTACTTTTTATACCAAAAATCTGCCAATTACTGAAAGCGGCGGTGGGTCACATTTTGCCCAAACCCCCCTGCAGTTCTCAAAATATCTCAAACATCCCAAATTCGATACCTGAGTCATATTTTGGACCCAAATTCTGGCTCTCTGCACCTATTCGCAGTTTGAAATTCCGAATTTTTATACCAAAAATCTCCCAATTACTGAGAGCGGCTTTGGGTCACATTTTGCCCAAACCCTCCTTCAGTTTTCAAAATATCCCAAATATCCCAAATTCGATACCTGAGCCATATTTTGGACCCAAATTCTGGCTCTCTGCACCTATTCGCAATTTGAAATTCCTACTTTTTATACCAAAAATCTGCCAATTACTGAAAGCGGCGGTGGGTCACATTTTGCCCAAACCCCCCTGCAGTTCTCAAAATATCCCAAACATCCCTAATTCGATACCTGAGCTATATTTTTTACCCAAATTCTGGCTCTCTGCAACTATTCGGAGTTGGAAATTCCGACTTTTTATACCAAAAATCAGCCAATTACTGAAATCGGCGGGAAGTCACATTTTTCCCAAACCCCCCTGCAGTTTTCAAAATATCCCAAACATTATAAATTCGATACCTGAGCCATATTTTGGACCCAAATTCTGGCTCTCTGCACCTATTCGCCGTTTGAAATTCCGACTTTTTATACCAAAAATCTCCCAATTACTGAGAGCGGCTATGGGTCACATTTTGCCCAAACCCTCCTGCAGTTTTCAAAATATCCCAAATTCGATACCTGAGCCATATTTTGGACCCAAATTCTGGCTCTCTGTACCTATTCGCAATTTAAAATTCCTACTTTTCATACCAAAAATCTGCCAATTACTGAAAGCGGCGGTGGGTCACATTTTGCCCAAACCCCCCTGCAGTTCTCAAAATATCCCAAACATCTCAAATTCGATACCTAAGCCATATTTTTGACCCAAATTCTGGCTCTCTGCACCTATTCGCAGTTTGAAATTCCGACTTTTTATTCCAAAAATCTGCCAATTACTGAAATCGGCGGTGGGTCACATTTTTCCCAAACCCCCCTGCAGTTTTCAAAATATCCCAAACATTATAAATTTGATACCTGAGCCATATTTTGGACCCAAATTCTGGCTCTCTGCACCTATTCGCCGTTTGAAATTCCGACTTTTTATACCAAAAATTTCCCAATTACTGAGAGCGGCTATGGGTCACATTTTGCCCAAATCCTCCTGCAGTTTTCAAAATATCCTAAATATCCCAAATTCGATATCTGAGCCATATTTTGGACCCAAATTCTGGCTCTCTGCACCTACTTGCAATTTGAAATTCTTATTTTTTATACCAAAAATCTGCCAATTACTGAAAGCGGCAGTGGGTCACATTTTGCCCAAACCACCCTTTAGTACTCAAAATATCCCAAACATTCCAAATTCGATACCTGAGCCATATTTTGGACCCAAATTCTGGCTCTCTGCACTTATTCGCAGTTTGAAATTCCGAGTTTTTATACCAAAAATCTGCCAATTACTGAAAGCGGCGGTGGGTCACATTTTGCCCAAACCCCCCTGCAGTTTTCAAAATATCCCAAACTTCGCAAATTCGATACCTGAGCCATATTTTGGACCCAAACTCTGGCTCTCTGCACCTATTCGCAGTTTGAAATTCCGAATTTTTATACGAAAAATCTGCCAATTACTGAAAGCGGCGGTGGGTCACATTTTTCCCACACCCCCCTGCAGTTTTAGAAATATCCTACACATTATAAATTCGATACCTGAGCCATATTTTGGACCCAAATTCTGGCTCTCTGCACCTATTCGCCTTTTGAAATTCCGACTTTTTATACCAAAAATCTCCCAATTACTGAGAGCGGCTTTGGGTCATATTTTGCCCAAACCTTCCTGCAGTTTTCAAAATATCCCAAATATCCCAAATTCGATACCTGAGCCATATTTTGGACCCAAATTCTGGCTCTCTGCACCTATTCGCAGTTTGAAATTCCGACTTTTTATACCAAAAATCTCCCAATTACTGAAACCAGCTATGGGTCACATTTTGCCCAAACCCTCATGCAGTTTTCAAAATATCACAAATATCCCAAATTCGATACCTGAGCCATATTTTGTACCCAAATTCTGGATCTCTGCACCTATTCGCAGTTTAAAATTCCGAATTTTTATACCAAAATCTGCCAATTACTGAAAGCGGCGGTGGGTCACATTTTGCCCAAACCCCCTGCAGTTTTCAAAATATCCAAAACATCCCAAATTCGATACCTTATCCATATTTTGGACCCAAATTCTGGCTCTCTGCACCTATTCGCAGTTTGAAATTCCGACTTTTTATACCAAAAATCTGCCAATTACTGAAATCAGCGGTGGGTCACATTTTTCCCAAACCCCCCTGCAGTTTTCAAAATATCCCAAACATTATAAATTTGATACCTGAGCCATATTTTGGACCCAAATTCTGGCTCTCTGCACCTATTTGCCGTTTGAAATTCCGACTTTTTATACCAAAAATCTCCCAATTACTGAGAGCGGCTATAGGTCACATTTTGCCCAAACCCTCCTGCAGTTTTCAAAATATCCCAAATATCCCAAATTCGATACCTGAGCCATATTTTGGACCCAAACTCTGGCTCTCTGCACCTATTCGCAATTTGAAATTCTTACTTTTTATACCAAAAATCTGCCAATTACTGAAAGCGGCAGTGGGTCACATTTTGCCAAAACCACCCTGTAGTACTCAAAATATCCCAAACATTCCAAATTCGATACCTGAGCCATATTTTGGACCCAAATTCTGGCTCTCTGCACCTATTCGCAGTTTGAAATTCCGAGTTTTTATACCAAAAATCTGCCAATTACTGAAAGCGGCGGTGGGTCACATTTTGCCCAAACCCCCCTGCAGTTTTCAAAATATCCCAAATTCGATACCTGAGCCATATTTTGGACCCAAACTCTGGCTCTCTGCACCTATTGGCAGTTTGAAATTCCGAATTTTTATACGAAAAATCTGCCAATTACTGAAATCGGCGGTGGGTCACATTTTTCCCAAACCCCCCTGCAGTTTTCAAAATATCCCAAACATTATAAATTCGATACCAGAGCCATATTTTTGACCCAAAGTCTGGCTCTCTGCACCTATTCGCCGTTTGAAATTCCGACTTTTTATACCAAAAATCTCCCAATTACTGAGAGCAGCTATGGGTCACATTTTGCCCAAACCCTTCTGCAGTTTTCAAAATATCCAAAATATCCCAAATTCGATACCTGAGCCATATTTTGGACCCAAATTCTGGCTCTCTGCACCTATTCGCAATTTGAAATTCCTACTTTTTATACCAAAAATCTGCCAATTACTGAAAGCGGCGGTGGGTCACATTTTGCCCAAACCCCCCTGCAGTTCTCAAAATATCTCAAACATCCCAAATTCGATACCTGAGTCATATTTTGGACCCAAATTCTGGCTCTCTGCACCTATTCGCAGTTTGAAATTCCGAATTTTTATACCAAAAATCTCCCAATTACTGAGAGCGGCTTTGGGTCACATTTTGCCCAAACCCTCCTTCAGTTTTCAAAATATCCCAAATATCCCAAATTCGATACCTGAGCCATATTTTGGACCCAAATTCTGGCTCTCTGCACCTATTCGCAATTTGAAATTCCTACTTTTTATACCAAAAATCTGCCAATTACTGAAAGCGGCGGTGGGTCACATTTTGCCCAAACCCCCCTGCAGTTCTCAAAATATCCCAAACATCCCTAATTCGATACCTGAGCTATATTTTTTACCCAAATTCTGGCTCTCTGCAACTATTCGGAGTTGGAAATTCCGACTTTTTATACCAAAAATCAGCCAATTACTGAAATCGGCGGGAAGTCACATTTTTCCCAAACCCCCCTGCAGTTTTCAAAATATCCCAAACATTATAAATTCGATACCTGAGCCATATTTTGGACCCAAATTCTGGCTCTCTGCACCTATTCGCCGTTTGAAATTCCGACTTTTTATACCAAAAATCTCCCAATTACTGAGAGCGGCTATGGGTCACATTTTGCCCAAACCCTCCTGCAGTTTTCAAAATATCCCAAATTCGATACCTGAGCCATATTTTGGACCCAAATTCTGGCTCTCTGTACCTATTCGCAATTTAAAATTCCTACTTTTCATACCAAAAATCTGCCAATTACTGAAAGCGGCGGTGGGTCACATTTTGCCCAAACCCCCCTGCAGTTCTCAAAATATCCCAAACATCTCAAATTCGATACCTAAGCCATATTTTTGACCCAAATTCTGGCTCTCTGCACCTATTCGCAGTTTGAAATTCCGACTTTTTATTCCAAAAATCTGCCAATTACTGAAATCGGCGGTGGGTCACATTTTTCCCAAACCCCCCTGCAGTTTTCAAAATATCCCAAACATTATAAATTTGATACCTGAGCCATATTTTGGACCCAAATTCTGGCTCTCTGCACCTATTCGCCGTTTGAAATTCCGACTTTTTATACCAAAAATCTCCCAATTACTGAGAGCGGCTATGGGTCACATTTTGCCCAAATCCTCCTGCAGTTTTCAAAATATCCTAAATATCCCAAATTCGATATCTGAGCCATATTTTGGACCCAAATTCTGGCTCTCTGCACCTACTTGCAATTTGAAATTCTTATTTTTTATACCAAAAATCTGCCAATTACTGAAAGCGGCAGTGGGTCACATTTTGCCCAAACCACCCTTTAGTACTCAAAATATCCCAAACATTCCAAATTCGATACCTGAGCCATATTTTGGACCCAAATTCTGGCTCTCTGCACTTATTCGCAGTTTGAAATTCCGAGTTTTTATACCAAAAATCTGCCAATTACTGAAAGCGGCGGTGGGTCACATTTTGCCCAAACCCCCCTGCAGTTTTCAAAATATCCCAAACTTCGCAAATTCGATACCTGAGCCATATTTTGGACCCAAACTCTGGCTCTCTGCACCTATTCGCAGTTTGAAATTCCGAATTTTTATACGAAAAATCTGCCAATTACTGAAAGCGGCGGTGGGTCACATTTTTCCCACACCCCCCTGCAGTTTTAGAAATATCCTACACATTATAAATTCGATACCTGAGCCATATTTTGGACCCAAATTCTGGCTCTCTGCACCTATTCGCCTTTTGAAATTCCGACTTTTTATACCAAAAATCTCCCAATTACTGAGAGCGGCTTTGGGTCATATTTTGCCCAAACCTTCCTGCAGTTTTCAAAATATCCCAAATATCCCAAATTCGATACCTGAGCCATATTTTGGACCCAAATTCTGGCTCTCTGCACCTATTCGCAGTTTGAAATTCCGACTTTTTATACCAAAAATCTCCCAATTACTGAAACCAGCTATGGGTCACATTTTGCCCAAACCCTCATGCAGTTTTCAAAATATCACAAATATCCCAAATTCGATACCTGAGCCATATTTTGTACCCAAATTCTGGATCTCTGCACCTATTCGCAGTTTAAAATTCCGAATTTTTATACCAAAATCTGCCAATTACTGAAAGCGGCGGTGGGTCACATTTTGCCCAAACCCCCCTGCAGTTTTCAAAACATCCCACACATCCCAAATTCTATACCTGAGATATATTTTCGACCCAAATTCTGGCTCTCTGCACTTATTCGCAGTTAGAAATTCCGACTTTTTATACCAAAAATCTGCCAATTACTGAAATCGGCGGTGGGTCACATTTTTCCCAAACCCCCCTGCAGTTTTCAAAATATCCCAAACATTATTAATTCGATACCAGAGCCATATTTTTGACCCAAATTCTGGCTCTCTGCACCTATTCGCCGTTTGAAATTCCGACTTTTTATACCAAAAATCTCCCAATTACTGAGAGCAGCTATGGGTCACATTTTGCCCAAACCCTTCTGCAGTTTTCAAAATATCCAAAATATCCCAAATTCGATACCTGAGCCATATTTTGGACCCAAATTCTGGCTCTCTGCACCTATTCGCAATTTGAAATTCCTACTTTTTATACCAAAAATCTGCCAATTACTGAAAGCGGCGGTGGGTCACATTTTGCCCAAACCCCCCTGCAGTTCTCAAAATATCCCAAACATCCCAAATTCGATACCTGAGTCATATTTTGGACCCAAATTCTGGCTCTCTGCACCTATTCGCAGTTTGAAATTCCGAATTTTTATACCAAAAATCTCCCAATTACTGAGAGCGGCTTTGGGTCACATTTTGCCCAAACCCTCCTGCAGTTTTCAAAATATCCCAAATATCCCAAATTCGATACCTGAGCCATATTTTGGACCCAAATTCTGGCTCTCTGCACCTATTCGCAATTTGAAATTCCTACTTTTTATACCAAAAATCTGCCAATTACTGAAAGCGGCGGTGGGTCACATTTTGCCCAAACCCCCCTGCAGTTCTCAAAATATCCCAAACATCCCTAATTCGATACCTGAGCTATATTTTTTACCCAAATTCTGGCTCTCTGCAACTATTCGGAGTTGGAAATTCCGACTTTTTATACCAAAAAGCTGCCAATTACTGAAATCGGCGGGAAGTCACATTTTTCCCAAACCCCCCTGCAGTTTTCAAAATATCCCAAACATTATAAATTTGATACCTGAGCCATATTTTGGACCCAAATTCTGGCTCTCTGCATCTATTCGCCGTTTGAAATTCCGACTTTTTATACCAAAAATCTCCCAATTACTGAGAGCGGCTATGGGTCACATTTTGCCCAAACCCTCCTGCAGTTTTCAAAATATCCCAAATTCGATACCTGAGCCATATTTTGGACCCAAATTCTGGCTCTCTGTACCTATTCGCAATTTGAAATTCCTACTTTTTATACCAAAAATCTGCCAATTACTGAAAGCGGCGGTGGGTCACATTTTGCCCAAACCCCCCTGCAGTTCTCAAAATATCCCAAACATCTCAAATTCGATACCTAAGCCATATTTTTTACCCAAATTCTGGCTCTCTGCAACTATTCGGAGTTGGAAATTCCGACTTTTTATACCAAAAATCAGCCAATTACTGAAATCGGCGGGAAGTCACATTTTTCCCAAACCCCCCTGCAGTTTTCAAAATATCCCAAACATTATAAATTCGATACCTGAGCCATATTTTGGACCCAAATTCTGGCTCTCTGCACCTATTCGCCGTTTGAAATTCCGACTTTTTATACCAAAAATCTCCCAATTACTGAGAGCGGCTATGGGTCACATTTTGCCCAAACCCTCCTGCAGTTTTCAAAATATCCCAAATTCGATACCTGAGCCATATTTTGGACCCAAATTCTGGCTCTCTGTACCTATTCGCAATTTAAAATTCCTACTTTTCATACCAAAAATCTGCCAATTACTGAAAGCGGCGGTGGGTCACATTTTGCCCAAACCCCCCTGCAGTTCTCAAAATATCCCAAACATCTCAAATTCGATACCTAAGCCATATTTTTGACCCAAATTCTGGCTCTCTGCACCTATTCGCAGTTTGAAATTCCGACTTTTTATTCCAAAAATCTGCCAATTACTGAAATCGGCGGTGGGTCACATTTTTCCCAAACCCCCCTGCAGTTTTCAAAATATCCCAAACATTATAAATTTGATACCTGAGCCATATTTTGGACCCAAATTCTGGCTCTCTGCACCTATTCGCCGTTTGAAATTCCGACTTTTTATACCAAAAATCTCCCAATTACTGAGAGCGGCTATGGGTCACATTTTGCCCAAATCCTCCTGCAGTTTTCAAAATATCCCAAATATCCCAAATTCGATATCTGAGCCATATTTTGGACCCAAATTCTGGCTCTCTGCACCTACTTGCAATTTGAAATTCTTATTTTTTATACCAAAAATCTGCCAATTACTGAAAGCGGCAGTGGGTCACATTTTGCCCAAACCACCCTGTAGTACTCAAAATATCCCAAACATTCCAAATTCGATACCTGAGCCATATTTTGGACCCAAATTCTGGCTCTCTGCACTTATTCGCAGTTTGAAATTCCGAGTTTTTATACCAAAAATCTGCCAATTACTGAAAGCGGCGGTGGGTCACATTTTGCCCAAACCCCCCTGCAGTTTTCAAAATATCCCAAACTTCGCAAATTCGATACCTGAGCCATATTTTGGACCCAAACTCTGGCTCTCTGCACCTATTCGCAGTTTGAAATTCCGAATTTTTATACGAAAAATCTGCCAATTACTGAAAGCGGCGGTGGGTCACATTTTTCCCACACCCCCCTGCAGTTTTAGAAATATCCTACACATTATAAATTCGATACCTGAGCCATATTTTGGACCCAAATTCTGGCTCTCTGCACCTATTCGCCGTTTGAAATTCCGACTTTTTATACCAAAAATCTCCCAATTACTGAGAGCGGCTTTGGGTCATATTTTGCCCAAACCTTCCTGCAGTTTTCAAAATATCCCAAATATCCCAAATTCGATACCTGAGCCATATTTTGGACCCAAATTCTGGCTCTCTGCACCTATTCGCAATTTGAAATTCCTACTTTTTATACCAAAAATCTGCCAATTACTGAAAGCGGCGGTGGGTCACATTTTGCCCAAACCCCCCTGCAGTTCTCAAAATATCCCAAACATCCCAAATTTGATACCTGAGCCATATCTTGGACCCAAATTCTGGCTCTCTGCACCTATTCGCAGTTTGAAATTCCGACTTTTTATACCAAAAATCTCCCAATTACTGAAACCAGCTATGGGTCACATTTTGCCCAAACCCTCCTGCAGTTTTCAAAATATCGCAAATATCCCAAATTCGATACCTGAGCCATATTTTGTACCCAAATTCTGGATCTCTGCACCTATTCGCCGTTTGAAATTCCGACTTTTTATACCAAAAATCTCCCAATTACTGAGAGCGGCTATGGGTCACAATTTGCCCAAATCCTCCTGCAGTTTTCAAAATATCCCAAATATCCCAAATTCGATATCTGAGCCATATTTTGGACCCAAATTCTGGCTCTCTGCACCTACTTGCAATTTGAAATTCTTATTTTTTATACCAAAAATCTGCCAATTACTGAAAGCGGCAGTGGGTCACATTTTGCCCAAACCACCCTGTAGTACTCAAAATATCCCAAACATTCCAAATTCGATACCTGAGCCATATTTTGGACCCAAATTCTGGCTCTCTGCACCTATTCGCAGTTTAAAATTCCGAATTTTTATACCAAAAATCTGCCAATTACTGAAAGCGGCGGTGGGTCACGTTTTGCCCAAACCCCCCTGCAGTTTTCAAAACATCCCAGACATCCCAAATTCGATACCTGAGATATATTTTCGACCCAAATTCTGGCTCTCTGCACTTATTCGCAGTTAGAAATTCCGACTTTTTATACCAAAAATCTGCCAATTACTGAAATCGGCGGTGGGTCACATTTTTCCCAAACCCCCCTGCAGTTTTCAAAATATCCCAAACATTATAAATTCGATACCAGAGCCATATTTTTGACCCAAATTCTGGCTCTCTGCACCTATTCGCCGTTTGAAATTCCGACTTTTTATACCAAAAATCTCCCAATTACTGAGAGCAGCTATGGGTCACATTTTGCCCAAACCCTTCTGCAGTTTTCAAAATATCCCAAATATCCCAAATTCGATACCTGAGCCATATTTTGGACCCAAATTCTGGCTCTCTGCACCTATTCGCAATTTGAAATTCCTACTTTTTATACCAAAAATCTGCCATTTACTGAAAGCGGCGGTGGGTCACATTTTGCCCAAACCCCCCTGCAGTTCTCAAAATATCCCAAACATCCCAAATTCAATACCTGAGCCATATTTTAGACCCAAATTCTGGCTCTCTGCACCTATTCGCAGTTTGAAATTGAAACTTTTTATACCAAAAATCTGCCAATTACTGAGAGAGGCGGTGGGTCACATTTTGCCGAAACCCCCCTGCACTTTTCAAAATATCCCAAACAACTCAAATTCGATACCTGAGCCATATTTTGGACCCAAATTCTGGCTCTCTGCACCTATTCGCAATTTGAAATTCCGACTTTTTATACCAAAAATCTGCCGATTACTGAAATCGGCGGTGGGCCACATTTTTCCCAAACCCCCCTGCAGTTTTAAAAATATCCCAAACATTATAAATTCGATACCTGAGCCATATTTTGGACCCAAATTCTGGCTCTCTGCACTTATTCGCAGTTAGAAATTCCGACTTTTTATACCATAAATCTGCCAATTATTGAAGGCTGCGGTGGGGCACATTTTCCTCAAACCCCCCTGCAGTTTTTAAAATATCATAAACATCCCAAATTCGATACCTGAGCCATATTTTGAACCCAAATTCTGGCTCTCTGCACCTATTCGCATTGTGAAATTCCGCCTTTTTATACCAAAAATTTGCCAATTAATGAAAGTGGCGGTGGGTCACATTTTGCCCAAACAACACTGCAGTTTT